>NC_059202.1:25901688-25969188 GCF_020615455.1 Coregonus clupeaformis
ATACTCGCACGCACACACACTCGTGTACACACACACGCTCTCACACACACGCTCACACATACACACACACACTCGCGCACACACACAGACCACCAAGGTAAGGACACACACAAATACTGTTTCACTGAAATGCCTATTTATCGACAATCTCGAACACAAGGATGTTAACAGATACACCGGATACACTCACGCCTCTCTCAAACACACACATGCTGTGCTTAATTAATTACATGCTCAAACACACACTCACACACAATCATTGATTCCCACATGCATTTTTATGTACAAGTTTCAAGTTTCAACTACACTCACTCAAGCTCTGTTGTCTTAAGTGTAGAGTTTGTGAAATTGCGCTCAAAATGGCTGCAGGTTGGGTGTGATGAAAAATGGAAGTGTTGCAGAAATGCACCTTTTCACAAATATGTGTACTGTATAACCATCATGCAAATTGTCATTTCGAGTGCAGAGATTGAGACAATCTCTGAAGACGTCGGTGTAAAAAACACTTGTCACACTCATCAACTTGGTGTTGTGAAAGTGTGATGGGGCTCTAAATGCACATACCCTGCAGGGAATCTCTCTCATAACTAGTACAGTAGTTGTCACCTTGCAGTTGTCCCTCTGGAGAGACTCAATGTCTGTCACAACTGGCCAGTAAAGAGCCTGCCATTTTAGAATTGGAAAACTTAATTGTCCTCACAATTTGGAAATGTGTCTTTGGCTTTACAATAACATGATTGACATAGAAACGGCATTAAAAAAACATCAGCAGCATCTCTTCATCAAGATCATTTCAGTTCAACTTGAATGTGGATAGTCTGATCCCACAGAGCAGGGTTGGTGTTGAAGCTAAGTCTCTTTATGTTTCTCTTGGAGGTATGCTGGTTCTCATGCTAAGTATGGATGATTGCAGGAATTTTCCCGCAGTAAAAAGCACTATTGTCAACTTTGTCACAATTGAACACAGTCCTCGTGGTGAAAGCTCTCCAAAAATGTTTGTAGATTTTGTGTGACAATGGGATGGGAAAGGGTGTCTGACAACAAAACATATAAAGCATCAAATCTACACTTAAGAAAAGGGTCAAACTCTAATAAAGAACTACACACTAGAATTTCTTAAAAGCTTACTAATTTTAACTTTAGCTTAATATTTAATTTTCATTTTCTCTGTGCACAAGCATATTTAGTAGAACAGAAGTCATGTAAATGCAGTTAACTATATTTCTGCAACCTGCAATCCTGACCTCAATGTGCAGTAAGTGTGGTACTAGGCAGTAGCTCAGTCAGTGTGTGACACTCTTCACTACACAGATCACTGGTCCATCACTCAGTGTGGAGACGATGTGTCAGACAGAGGCTAGTCCTATCAAACCCATGTCCCCTGGCACTAAAACACCACAGCTAATGTATAGCATCCTCCTCTATAGTCTGGCCAACAGCTGACCCCCCGACAGCCTGTAGCTGTTCCCCGACAGCCCGTAGCTGTTCCCCGACAGCCCGTAGCTGTTCCCCGACAGCCCGTAGCTGACCCCCGACAGCCTGTAGCTGTTCCCCGACAGCCCGTAGCTGACCCCCGACAGCCCGTAGCTGACCCCCGACAGCCCGTAGCTGACCCCTGACAGCCCGTAGCTGTTCCCCGACAGCCCGTAGCTGTTCCCCGACAGCCCGTAGCTGACCCCCGACAGCCCGTAGCTGTTCCCCGACAGCCCGTAGCTGTACCCCGACAGCCCGTAGCTGTACCCCGACAGCCCGTAGCTGTACCCCGACAGCCCGTAGCTGTTTCCCGACAGCCCGTAGCTGTACCCCGACAGCCCGTAGCTGACCCCCGACAGCCCGTAGCTGACCCCCGACAGCCCGTAGCTGACCCCCCACAGCCCGTAGCTGTTCCCCGACAGCCCGTAGCTGTTCCCCGACAGCCCGTAGCTGTTCCCCGACAGCCTGTAGCTGTTCCCCGACAGCCCGTAGCTGACCCCCGACAGCCCGTAGCTGTTCCCCGACAGCCCGTAGCTGTTCCCCGACAGCCCGTAGCTGACCCCCGACAGCCTGTAGCTGTTCCCCGACAGCCTGTAGCTGTTCCCCGACAGCCCGTAGCTGTACCCCGACAGCCCGTAGCTGTTCCCCGACAGCCCGTAGCTGACCCCTGACAGCCCGTAGCTGACCCTCAGTCCAAATTAATCTTGACTGGTGTCGCTCGTCTCTCCAACAGCTGGTAGATCATGGCGAATAATCCATTTTGGTGAAGCAGCCATGAATGTAAAACCTCCTAGCTAATTCCAAGTGACTGTAATGTATTGACGTTTTTTTCATGAGGACATGTGAAGAGGTTGACTAGGCGACAGCCTCTCACTTTTATGTGTAATACAATACTCATTCCCCCCAGGAGGAGAAAGTGCTTGAAATACGACGCAGTAATCAATTGCCTGAAATGGAGTGATTGGAAGAGGGAGAGAGAGAGCGGGAGAGACATAAAATGGAGCCATAAACAAAAGGTTACTGCTTGCGCATGTGGCACAAAAAATACATAAAAATAAAAGCCAAGGATGCGATTCAGGCGAAATGACTGAATGAAAGAGAACAGGCTCCTATTTTCACATGTACTGTATTTATACTGGGCTGTTGTCGTCTTTCGCCTGGGGGTGTAAATTTACCCCCGCCACGCACCTTCTCTCTCTCTCTGTCTCTGTCTCTCTCTGTGTCTCTCTGTCTGTCTCTGTGTCTGTCTCTCTCTCTGTCTCTCCATCTGCCCCAGCCGCCTTGCCTCCCACAGAGTATGAAAATAGCAGCAGTCCAGATGAGCTGCTAAATATACCACTATACTAGTTTACGTAAGGCAGGTTATGTGACACGGAGAATCGCCTGGTGAGCGCTCACTCATTCATTGTAATTCTTTGAGTAGGCTCCCTTCCTTATTGGATGTAATGATATTGATAGAGGGGTTGGCCGGTGCTAATAATAGCCAGATAAAAGCCCAGGGGGTGGTGTTGGGGGGAAGGGAAGGGAAGTGGGACATAGTGTTGAGGCTCGATGATACCCACATTATGAATTGGCCTGTTTCCACTCGATGATGATTCTAATGCTGATTGAAGCCTAAGTAAGTGAGTTGTGGCTGGTTATGGGGGTATTGATGTTGTAAACCAGGGCGAATTTCACTCGACTTTCTGACAGTGACACGCATTTGAATGCTTGCACGTGGCTCTTGGACAAGATGACACAAGGCTGGGTGGTAATGCAGGGAAAGGCATGCCTTGGGAGGAGAAGAGGGCTGTTCTCTCCTGTTGTGTATGTGATGCGTAGAGTCTTTTTTGGGGGAGGGGGGCTCTCAGTGAATGTTTCTGGTAGGACAGTATAACAGTTTAAGGCATGTTATCGGGCAAGTTACCATTGAGTACCAAAGCTGGTACTCAGGTGTCTTGGGTACAGACAAACAAATCCTGTCTTTTGCGCTGCAAAAATTCACTTTTTGACTGAAGTATTCTGACTTTGTGAATCAAAAAGAAACTTGGATGAATGTAATTTCAAACAAGCATTTAGATACTCTTTTCACAGTTGCAGTGATTCACTAAACCGTTTTCATTTTAAAAAAAAGTTTCTTTAAGAGCCTGTATTCATGGATGAAACATGAAAAACGGCTCAAGTCAGCATTGGCACAGACTGTCTCAGTCTCAGGGGTAAAATTGTTCTCTTCAGAGGTTGTGCTACATTCAATTCTCACCTGGATTCCACTAATGCAGTCTCTTCCACTCAGGCCCGCAATGAAATCAATTTCGGTCTTCATGAAGCATGTCATTAAATCTTTCTCAAGGTGCTACAGCTACATTTTTATGTACCGTCATATTTGGCCCACACTCCAGCTAGCTTTGCAGTGGCATTTAGTCAGAGTCTGCAATCAAAGGTAGCACCAGCAGTGTGGAGAGTGGGGCTAGAAGTAATCAGACACCCACGTGTTCTAACCCACAGACAATGCTGTACACTGGGATGAGCTGCCATGGAAACATGCTTGGATTTATTGGGTTCGTTCTACATGTGATGCTCTTCCGTGCCCATGTTCTGTTGTGTCTATATGTCTGATTTAAACCCTTCTAATGCGTTGCTCCCGGATACTGGCTTGGCTTTGATGGACATTGCCACAACTTGGTTTGGAGGCAAACAGAGCTAAACTCCCATTGATTGCCCTGAAAAATGCTCATCCTGAAAGGCTATGTATATAAACAGATCTTGAGTTAGCTTCTTTCTTGGTCAATAGACTACTTGCTAGATTAGGTGTTAAGATAATTTCATTAAGATGGAATTTTGGTGACATATCCATTTAGAGGCAATCCTGAATTGCTGCATGTCTCTTGCATTACTCTTTCAGCCTGTGCAGGTGATATGGTTATGTTTATCTCTTTTCATTCCTCATATTGAAATAAGACTTCCGCTTCTTTAAATTCCATCAAATTGATTTCTGGAATTCCTCTGGGTTTCGGCCCAGCCTTCTCTGGCATTGTTCCAGCCCTAGCCTACATGTGTGTTCAGTTTCCTAGCTGCCATCCCTTTCTGCATGAGAAGTGCCCTTGAGCTCAGTGGGTGTCTGTCACTCATAATATCCCCCTCAGTGTCTCCAGTCCAGCTGCACTGCTGGGCCACAGCCCACCCCCCCAAACCACCAATCCACCCCCCATGCATTCTTGTTCACAGCCCCACTGCAGCACTACATGGACCGTAATAAAACCAGCTCAACTCCCATTAACACAGCCAGTAGCCTCCAGTCACACAGCCTAGGTGCCTCCATTAACGCGGCCCCAGTAGCCTCCATTAACGCGGCCCCAGTAGCCTCCATTAACGCGGCCCCAGTATCCTCCATTAACGCGGCCCCAGTATCCTCCATTAACGCGGCCCCAGTATCCTCCAT
The DNA here is from genome assembly GCF_020615455.1 of Coregonus clupeaformis. NCBI lineage: Eukaryota > Metazoa > Chordata > Actinopteri > Salmoniformes > Salmonidae > Coregonus > Coregonus clupeaformis. The sequence goes on from NC_059202.1 coordinate 25,906,580, forward strand.
TAACGCGGCCCCAGTAGCCTCCATTAACGCGGCCCCAGTAGCCTCCATTAACGCAGCCCCAGTAGCCTCCATTAACGCAGCCCCAGTAGCCTCCATTAACGCGGCCCCAGTAGCCTCCATTAACGCAGCCCCAGTAGCCTCCATTAACGCGGCCCCAGTAGCCTCCATTAACGCGGCCCCAGTAGCCTCCATTAACGCAGCCCCAGTAGCCTCCATTAACGCAGCCCCAGTAGTCTCCATTAACGCAGCCCCAGTAGCCTCCATTAACGCAGCCCCAGTAGCCTCCATTAACGCAGCCCCAGTAGTCTCCATTAACGCGGCCCCAGTAGCCTCCATTAATGCAGCCCCAGTAGTCTCCATTAACGCAGCCCCAGTAGCCTCCATTAACGCAGCCCCAGTAGCCTCCATTAACGCAGCCCCAGTAGTCTCCATTAACGCGGCCCCAGTAGCCTCCATTAATGCAGCCCCAGTAGTCTCCATTAACGCAGCCCCAGTAGCCTCCATTAACGCAGCCCCCAGTAGCCTCCATTAACGCAGCCCCAGTAGTCTCCATTAACGCGGCCCCAGTAGCCTCCATTAATGCAGCCCCAGTAGTCTCCATTAACGCAGCCCCAGTATCCTCCATTAATGCAGCCCCAGTAGTCTCCATTAACGCAGCCCCAGTAGCCTCCATTAACGCAGCCCCAGTAGTCTCCATTAACGCGGCCCCAGTAGCCTCCATTAATGCAGCCCCAGTAGTCTCCATTAACGCAGCCCCAGTAGTCTCCATTAACGCAGCCCCAGTATCCTCCATTAATGCAGCCCCAGTAGTCTCCATTAACGCAGCCCCAGTATCCTCCATTAACGCAGCCCCAGTATCCTCCATTAACGCAGCCCCAGTAGTCTCCATTAACGCAGCCCCAGTATCCTCCATTAACGCAGCCCCAGGAGCCTCCATTAACAGTGCACGCCATGCTTTGTCTTCACCCCATGAAGAATCAATAACCTGAAAAACAGATGTTATTTCTCTTCAGAGAAATGTAGTTCAACTGGGATGTTTCAAGGCGTTTGTTCGTTCGTTTTTTTTGGTGTTTTTTTAGCCGAACAGATCTGCTCGCTCTTCTTAAGATCAGTGTGTTGTGTTTGTATGGCCCTGGAGCCGTGCTGTTCCCAAAACTCCTCTGGTTATGAATGTGAAGGCCACATCACAAAAGCTCTTTGCCCGTCCTCGGGACAGGCTGAGGCCCAACCAAGAGCAATACTGGGAATCGAATGAACTTTCCTTCACATAATATTATAGGCTAGGAGCTTGATGGGGAAAATAAGTTGTGTACAACACTTCTCCCTAGAGGAGGAGGAGATGATGATGATGATGATGAATCTATATAGCTACAATGCTTACAGTATTACATTTTTTGTAGTGGATAAAGCATAATTCAATGACGGCTATTTATTTCAATTACCCAAGTTATTGTACTTCCTTTTGTATATTTTCACTACACTATTTATTTGTTGAATGACCTTGACATTTAACCTTCAATTCTATGCAACCTGATTTTGTGCTCTGGCTCTGTGGAGAGCGTATGGTAATTTCTCATTCAAATCTCCTTTTCTGATAACGCCTGTTGTGAAGCATCAGCGCTAGGTCGACCTTGGCTTTTTCTCTCGTGTGCCACAGCAGGTTTGTTTTCATAATGCTTCGATTATTGTACTCTTATTGAGCAGCTCGACACTGATCTCCCCATTCTGAGGCCCTCTTACCTCCATCTCTCTATGAGTGTTTGCCAGTGTTAGTGTGAGCTACTGTACGCTACAGTGGCCCAGCAGTGACAAAGAGCCCGGACAGCAGCTGTCTGCTTGTCCCAACACAGAGCCATAGTGGGGGGATCAAAAGGTTTAGGGGGGGGGGGACAAAGAAAGGGATTAATACCATTGTTTTTACAGCCCTCCCCTTTTTTCTTTTTCTCTGCAAAATAATTATTAGCGTAGCCTTCTGGTTGTGACTGTTTTTCATCAGTAGTCCAAATGGACAGCAGGTTATTCACTTCACTTCACCATTCCATTTTCTGTTCTTCTCTAGCTGGGAACCTCAGCATTCAGTTATTGAGAGCTTGTGGAAGTTGCTTTTAAAAGCATAGGTGTTGTTTGTCCTAGTGTTTCAGTATTGTAGAGGTTAGTTGAGCCTGAACTCGGTAATGGTACACAGACCATTTACCTCTGAAACTGCCCTCCTGCCTCCCCAATTTGCCGCCGCTTGTTACACTTTGTTGTCTGCCGGCGAAGGATGATCCCAACTAACTGAAATGCCTGGCAACTGTAACTAAGGGGCAGAAATGGCTGGGCTTGGTCAATGGACAGGGGGCTAGAGAGGAGAAGCAAAGTGGGGGGGAGGGGGCTAGTTAATAGAAAATGGACTGAGAGATTAGCCTAGTCATTTCGTAATAGGGAACATGTCCAAATTTAGCTCTCTGAAAAAAGAGTTGGGGGGAGAGAGAGAGAGACTGGGTATTGTGGCTGGGTTGAGAGAGGACCTCAGGTGGAGCCTAAATGGGAGGGGGTAGAGAGAGAGAGAGGGTGTATGAGAGGGAGGGGGTAGAGAGAGAGCGGGTGTATGAACGGAGACCATGGTTCAGAGAGAACGAGAGAGCCAGAGGGAGGGAGGGAGTGAGTGAGTGTGTGTGCAGGGTAGAGAGAGCAAGATACAGAGAGAGCGAGAGCGAAGGGAAAGGGAACTGTAAGCCAGTCACAGTATCTCCTTCCCACTGCACCAGCGGTGATGGACAGCTCCTCTCCTCACCTCTCTTCAAAAGGTTCCTGTTTATTTTCAGTCGCGCTAGCTTTGTCTTCTGTACTTCACTCCATAAATTGTATTTCTGGCTGTTCAGTTATTTCTTTGGCGCAAGCTCAGTTCGGCTGACGGAAAGGAAATGGGATTAGAGACAGAGGACAGCACTGGAACTGTGACTTAAACTGTGACTGTCTCTGTATTGGTGGAGTGGTTTCTCTTTTTTTTGTGCCTGGGTTTTTGCTACGAGGTGCAGACGTATTGAGTGGAAGAAAGAGTCGAAAGGCCAGAAAGCCATGCTTCCCCTAAACAAAAGCTCATTTGAATGGACATGTATAAGTAATAATATCAATAGTGGAAACAAGAGGGGAGGCTGACGTAAAGAGCTTTCACCCTTGGCTATTTCGGGAATGTCACTGACAAAATGGAACCACAGACAAGTTCACGGGATAAAGAAGCAGAATGCAGATCCCACACCCATCGCAGCCCGCGCCCTGAAAAGGATTTCTAAGGCGACACAGTCTGAGGAGCTGAGACACTTAGATGGCCTCTACCGGCTCCAGTATCCATTGATCAGGATTGTGTGGAAGACTCTTGGCAACTCCAACATTCTTTGCCTCAAAAATCCTCTTTACAACCAGCTTTTGCCTCTCTCACAACCTTGAGGACGAAAGTTTCAGAAAAGTGCGTGGATTGGGATTTCAGAGACCAAAGCCTGATTTGTGGCTCCAGCGCACACGCGTGCACACATAACAGAATACGGATTTTGCTGCGCCTTGTTTGGCCTCTCTCTGACTGGGGAGCATTGTAAACATAATTCCCCCAGTGCTCTGTGGAACGAGAGCTGTGACATTATCACCCGCCAGAAGCCCCGTGTTTTTCTAGCGTGTCTGTGTTTTGATTCGGACAATAGCGGGGCATACATGGGGTCCACACTCACTACTCCAAAATAAGAGGATGCATACAACAAAACTGAAAACGATCTGCTGCAAGCCGAACTTTAGAAGGGACTTTATTGGAGGTAAAAATCAAACACAATGGCTAATGTGGATGTAAATTCTCGATTTTCCGATCTGCTCTTTTTCTGACGCTAAACAAGCTATTTGAAAGCCAAAATGGCATCCTTGCGGTAACAGTAAATGTTTTAATACTATTTTCTCTTATCTATAGTCTCAAAATAGGAGTCACATGGTCCCTGTCTTATTTAATCAGCAGTAGGATCTGCACCGGAGCGCCGTGTCTGCCTGCCTGCCTCATGATTCTTCCCCACATGCCGACTACCCTGCACCTCCTATGCTTTTTACCCTTGTGAGGACAGCCCCTGCCCCCAGCCCCTAGCCACCCAGAGGCAGCCCTCCTTAGAATCAGGAGATGTGGCCACAGACTGTCAGGGAGCGCAGTGGGGATCCCTGCCGCCGGGATAGATGCCTGGTGTAGCATCAGCATAACTTTTTCTGTTTGTGGAGGGAATATATATTTTTTTCTTTCTTCAACAATAACCCCACTGCCTCTAAGCATGACTGATCGGAAAAGGAGAGCCGAGCTGGCAATCTTGCTTTCCCGTAGGCCGTATTGATTTTCGTCAAAGTCAGTGTTCATTTGATTGAGACCCAACTATGTGAGAGCAGAGGTGAAAGAGAGAGAGAGCGAGAGCGAGGATAGAGCTCTGTTTGCTGAGGGAGGCTACAGACAGCGGGGGTAGACAGGTCTCCAGTTACAGGCCATCTGCATCGCAGGTGGCACAGCACAAACCTGACCCACCTGGACCGCACCCAGAACAATGAACCAGTCAGCGCTGACGACAGACCTGGTGCCCACTGCCAACAGCAGCCTCATGGGCCCAGACACCAACCACTCCTGCCCCCTGGGCTGGGGCCAGAACGAGGGCCTGGAGGCCTGCGTCTTGGAGACTGCCGTCATCGTACTACTGACGGTGCTCATCATCGCTGGAAACCTGACGGTGATCTTCGTGTTCCACTGCGCCCCCCTGCTGCACCACTACACCACCAGCTATTTCATCCAAACCATGGCCTACGCTGACCTGCTGGTGGGCCTCAGCTGCCTGGTGCCCACCCTGTCCCTGCTACACTACCCGGCCGGTGTCCAGGAGCCCATCACCTGCCAGGTCTTCAGCTACGTCATCTCGGTACTCAAGAGCGTCTCCATGGCCTGCCTGGCCTGCATCAGCATGGACCGCTACCTGGCCATCACCAAACCCCTGTCCTACAACCAGCTGGTGACACCGTGCCGGCTCCGTGGCTGCATCGCCCTCATCTGGGTCTACTCCTGCCTGGTGTTCCTGCCCTCCTTCTTTGGCTGGGGCAAGCCAGGCTACCACGGAGACATCTTTGAGTGGTGCGCCCACTCCTGGCCCACCTCGGCACTCTTCACAGGCTTTGTGGTGTGCCTGCTGTACGCACCCGCCGCCCTGGTCGTCTGCTTCACCTACTTCCACATCTTCCGCATCTGCCAGCAGCACAACCGGGAGATCAGTGAGAGGCGGGCACGCTTCCCCAGCCAGGAGATGGAGGCCGGGGAGGGCGGCAGCAACAGCGGCGGGGGGCACCACACGGGTCACGGGCCTGACCGGCGCTACGCCATGGTGCTCTTCCGCATCACCAGCGTCTTCTACATGCTCTGGCTGCCCTACATAATCTATTTCCTGTTGGAGAGCTCCCACGTGCTGGACAGCCCCGCCCTGTCCTTTGTAACCACCTGGCTGGCCATCAGCAACAGCTTCTGCAACTGCGTCATCTACAGCCTGTCCAACAGTGTGTTCCGCCTGGGCATGCGTCGCCTCTCGCAGACGCTCTGCTCCTTCAGCCACTGTGCAGCCGACGACAGGGACTTTGGAGAACCCAAACCCAGGAAGAGGCCAAAGTCCTGCTCCATCTGAGGCGTTGGAGGCTATTGTTAGAGAAGCTACAAATTTCAAAGGTTACATCTTTACAAAGCTGCTGAGCATTCAATTGACAGGGCTTTCCCAAAGAAAAATAATTTAGGCTCTGACGGTGTGTTTGAAGAATACCAATGACTTTGCTGCAGTCATGCCAAGTCATGATTTATGTGAATGCTGAGAGAAGCTAGATTTTTTTTTTTTTAAGGTTTAGTTTCTGAACAACTAAGTGGACGAGAGATTGGCACTACATTTTGGCTTTAGACCTGCGAAGTGGGGTTTAGCTGGTAACCTCCTATCAAATCAAAGTTTATTGGTTGCGTGCACAGTTTAGCAGATGTTATAGCAGATGCAGTCAAATGCATGCGTTACTAGCTCCTAACAGTGCAGTAAAATGTCAAACAAGTACACAAACAAATATAAAAACAAGAAATCCAGAAATGTCCGAACGAATCAAATTAACCCAAATATCAGTAATCCATATGCTGTACATGTACTGTATGTACATCCTTATGTACAACATCGTTCGAACATGGTTATCTCAGGCTTTGACGTTTACATTTTTTTGTTTCTCGTCAGTCAGGTTAAGTAAAGGACAAAGTTAGAGGTCCCTCCAAAATGGAGAAACACTTTCCTCAAACATTGATGGTGACTTCATGATTTTACAGTCTGATTTCACAGGATTGTGGATAAACATTTATTGAATTTGAATGCCAATATTGGACTGCTACTATAGATCTGTGTTCTTAGTAGGCACACAAAGACTGAATTATTACAGACAACATCAACACGTAATCCTCATTTGCATACACTCCCTTTAGGAGTTCACATGTGCGTGCAAATGGATGACTATTCACTTACTGTATATACATGCTCCTTGACAATGGTGGCGCCCACCACACTGATGTAAATAACAACAGATAGTTAGTTGCCTTGACCTGTTATGACAAAGTTTTGCAGAGTTTGCAGAAGGTTTGTTAGCATACACAACATTGTTCAGTGTGGAGTGTTAAAAGACGGTCAGCCCTAAACAGAGACGTGGCAGTCAATTTGACGAGTTAAGCAATCTCTTAAAAAATACAACCCCACGCTGGTTTAGTTTTATTAGATATTTCTATATTTTGACGTGAAACTTTTTTGTTTTTTAAAAATATTTGTCAATGCCTCAGATACAGTAGCTGTTTAGGAAAAAGAGTGATTGGTGATGTCCACTAGTGAATACTCCTCTCTTTATCTTTGGCTGCTCATCAGAGTTCAGAGAAATCTGCTCCACTCTACTTCAGCATCAGCTTCATATGTATGACTCTGTCCCCTTACCTTTTCCATGCTTAGTGCAGAGACTGTTCCATTTTTAGGGCCTTATTGTACAAAATGCATTGTGCACGTGCAGTAAATGCTCCATAAGGACTGGTTGTGTATTTTGCTGTTTGATACAGCACAGGTGTAGTCATTCCAAGTTTTTCTCGTACATTCCCAGAATGGCCTGTTTTTTTTTTTTTATAGATCATGTTGAAGGATCCAAATAAGCGCACATTTTCAGTAATACCCAAGGCTATTGTGAGATGAGATCCCTCTCTATTCTTATGGTGTAGGCCATTTGTAGTTAGACCTGTGTTCATGTAGTCAGTGTATCTTTGACCGTGTGAAAAACAAGCAACACAGCAAACTAAACTCTCTCTATCGTGACTGTTTATGTTCAACATTATGCTGCTTATCCTGTGAAGTCATTCCTCCTTTTGCTTTACAGATTGTTCTGTATATGTGCCTAAAGATATATATTTTTCGGAAAAGATATCACAAAGATTTACATTCTGTTCTTCTATGTGGTTACAAGGACACACTGCACTTTTTTTTTTTTTACACTGGCTGCGTGACATTGAATTTTGTAACATGACCTTCCTTTGACTTGACCCAAGATCCATCAAGCATTTGCAGTAGTACCATCTTGTTTCAACACCTTATCAAATCAACTTTTATTTGTCACATGCACCGAATACAACAGGTGTAGGCTTTACTGTGAAATACTTACGAGCCCTTTCCCAACAATGCAGAGTTAAATGCAAAAAGGAAATGGTAACACAATAAAAATAAAAATAACTAGACTGTATACAAGGAGTACCAGTACCAACTCAATGTGCAGGGGTATGAGGTAGTTGAGGTAATTGAAGTTATATGTACATGTAGGTAGGGTTAAAAGTGACTAGGCAATCAGGATATATAATAAACCAAGTAGCAGCAGTGTATGTGAAAGTGTGTGTGTGTGGCGTCAATATGCGCATGTGTATTTTTTTGTGTGTGAGCATACAGTGTACAAAACATTAGGAAGACCTTACTAATATTGAGTTACACCCCCCCTCCCACCTCCATGTTGGGGCATGGACTCTACAAGGTGTCAAAAGCGTTCCACAAGGATGCTGGCCCATGTTGACTCCAATGCTTCCCACCGTTGTCAAGTTGGCTGGATGTCCTTTGGGTGGTGGACCCTTCTTGATACACACAGGAAAATGTTCAGTGTGAAAAACCCAGCAGCATTGCAGTTCTTGACACACTCAAACTGTTGCACCTGTCACCTACTACCATACCCCGTTCAAAGGCACTTAAATATTTTGTCTTGCCCATTCACCCTCTGAATGGCACACATACACAATACATGTTTCTCAGTTGTCTCAAGGCTTAAAAATCCTTCTTTAACCTGTCTCCTCTCCTACACTGATTGAAGTGGATTTAACAGGTGACATCAATAAGGGATCATAGCATTCACCTGGTCACACACAGACTACATGCCCCCCACCCTCTCATTATTATATTTATTTTCAGTATCTCTCTTAAGAAATCTACCATCATTCCATGCCATTTAAGGCAGTAACACATTTTACATTTACATTTTAGTCATTTAGCAGATGCTCTTATCCATTATTTTTATTTTTTCATACTGGGAATCGAACCCACAACCCTGGCGTTGCAAACGCCATGCTCTACCAACTGAGCTACATCAGGCCATTCCCTCCCCGACGCTGGGCCAATTGTGCACCGCCCCATGGGTCTCCCGGTCGCGGCCGGCCTACGACAGAGCCTGGATTCGAACCAGGATCTCTAGTGGCACAGCTAGCACAGCCTTAGACCACTGCACCACTCGGGAGACTGAGTACCATAATACCAATGATGTATTATGGTTGACTCTGATTCTCTCTAGAATTACCCACAGATAGTTATTTCTGTTTGCACACTAAAGCAAGTCACGAACATGGAGAAAAAAATACTTCTCACTTGCATTCAAGAGAGTACAACAAACAATGTGAGATGTTTATACATGGTAAATCAATATTGTTGACTAGCTCAATTCGCTTTAGGTTTTGCTTTACAGTAAATCTACTGATGGTTTCATGTGATTTAATTGGTTACACTTACCACAGTAACACTAGTGGAATGTAGTTTCATTCTAACAATATGCCACTTTTACTCTCATTTTAGTTTTTAGAGAGCCGTCTGTGGTTACTAGGTAGTGTGTAATTACCTAACCGTTATACAATTATATTGACACTGCAATAAGTAAGTGTTACCCAATTCATTTAGTTTCTTTTTAGTTAATTTGTGGCTTAGCTTTAATTTAGTTTCCATCCTTTTTTACAGGTAATTTCTCTGCCAGTAGTTGTATGAACTGAGTACTAATTCAGTAACACTGGTTTTTTTTATACCCATGTGCCACTAAATATTCACCTTTCCACATGTCTATTATAATGACCAAACTAGTTTCTAATTTATTTCTGAAGTGATGGAAATGCAAAACTGTCAAAAACAACTGACTTAAAGTGCATTCGTTAGGGTGTTGTATCTTAAAGATGTGATTTATTACAGTACAACGTCTTTATTTATTTATTTATTATTATTCAAAATTGATATGTTACTTGTTTAATAGGAGTATGTATAGTGTCTGTTTTGTGTTCAGGCAAAATGCTAAAACAATCTAAAACACATACCTTTGTGTTAATTCAACTAGGCTGCTTTATATGACGTAAGATGTTTTTGATTAGACGATAAATCAAGAAATTACACTATCTATTTTTTTATTTCTGAGATCTTGTCAAATGCTATGGTTTTGCTGTTGCTGCCAATCCAATAAAACTGATGAAAAAGGAAAATAAAAAAATCCAGTAATGTTGCTTTTGTGAACACTGCCTTGAGTTGTTCATGTCTCTAGTAACATTTTACTGGTGCTGAGTTGTACTGTACTTTAGTACAATTATTAAAAAGCAGGCAATTATTGAAAGGGTGATTCACTTGGCCAGTTTCTGGGATATATACATAAGGTAAATAACTTTGAAGTGAAATATTAACTGACATAGTTAACTAACTGACCTTTAGTATGCTAATGCCGTAGCTGTTATATATGGTCTGTAGGGTTGTTTGTAACAGAGTTCATCACTAGACAGAGGATCAGCCTGCCTTTTACTGCACTGCACTGCACTGCACATCGCACACAGCAAGGCATGCGCTCTGGCTGGGGCTGGATTTCCAAAGGTTACTCTGCCTGCAGCCTCTGAAGGGAAATAAGATATGTGCAGTTAGAGGGAACATAATGTGACCTTTTTCCCTTCATCTAATGAGCACATCAAGTGTTTGTCTGGTCACAGAGGTCTTTGGACTTGAGGAGGTCATGAATAGACTATGAATCAATTCACCCTTATAACGACCACTTCTCTACATTTTTAGATTTCACTTATTTAGTGGGTGCGCTTATCCAGTGACTTATTTAGTGCATTAATTTTAAGGTAGATAGGCGAGACAACCACACATCAAAGCCAAAATCTTCTCTATTCTCCTTAGTTGGTAGTTAAAGGAAAGTTTGGTTGCGCCGTGCGGAAATCATGATAATGAAGCTTCATTTGAAACTCTTTACTTTTGTGGTGATGCATGCAGAGGTTAAGCGGTGTGCACCATGCGTACACCTGTATACGGTACCGGACCCACAGGGGGCTGACCATAATGGACCTTTTTAATGGACAATGTGGACTGAGGCTATGCAGGTACTTTGCCCTTTCCTGACATTGTAGATAATGCACACCATAGAGAGGCGCTCGTTATTTGGCAGCTCCTTCGTTATCGCCTCGCTGCCGCCGGGTCTTATTTCACTGAGGAAAGCTGGGGCAGGAGCAATTTGCCTGTTGAAATTTATACATTCAACTCTTAAATCTCAGTCAAGTGGCTTACACTCACTCTATTCCCCTGGCGGAGGATGTTTTGATTAGCCGGGCATTGAACCAATTCAGACGGTTTAGGGAAATGTTTTTCTGCGGCTACGCTGGGTAGCACTTTAATATTTTGTCTTCTTCTTTCAAATCAGTCCCTCCTCAGACTGGTGTTGAGCATGCAGAGAGCTGTGGCAGACATTTTCACGTGCTCTCAGATGACTGTCAGCATTTTTGTTACCGATGGCAGTCAGCCCTCCCGCGCTCTCCCTCTCTCCCTCTCTCTCTCTCTCCCTCTCTCCCTCTCCCTCTCCCTCTCCCTCTCCCTCTCCCTCTCCCTCTCCCTCTCCCTCTCCCTCTCCCTCTCCCTCTCCCTCTCTCTCTGACAGCCCTGCTGTACTAGGGCTGTACAAGACTTTCTCTAAAATGGCTGGGGAAGGCGTCTGGTGTCTCTGAGGTGCTCTGCCTCTTGATCACCTAACGTGCTCGGTGGCGCTCACTCTCCCCTGGCTCTCGAAACGACGACGCTCAGTGGTGGCTGTTGCCTAGCCGCTGATACAGCCTTCACACACAGCGTTCGGGAGAAACCTGTACACACACACTTTCTAATCTAAAGTTAGCAAGGTGCTGTCCTGCCGTGTTGAGCTGTGAGTGAAAGTTGCACTCTGGTTATTATTCCATGGAGGGTATTTTTAGGCCTCCGTTACGGCACAGAGCACACCAGTTTTTTTTCTTCCTGCCATTAAACCAGAGACTAGGAGGTCATGTTATCAACGGCCCTGTGTTTTCCACAACATCAATTTTTCTGGAACTCCAATCTGATTAGCTCAACCTGTTGCTATGCTTTATGTTGCTCAGTTTTCTCTTCAACACATGCTGCCCCTCACTGTCTTCAGTCTTTACTACTGTGTTACATGGCTGAGGTTTGTCGTATTTAGTCAACACCTGTACACACACACTTTCTAAACCATTCCTTGCCCTTTTTCTCGTCCCTCCCTTTCCCAGCGTACACCTCTTCATTGAACATTTGTTCTTACTTTATGCCTTTTATCCATATGCTTGAAGACCAAACCAAGAGGAGCGTACAGTCTGGGCTGCTGAATATTTATGGCCAAATCCTCTCCATGCGACTGTATTATGAATTCCCTTTCATATTAATCGGTGCAGCTGCACCGCTGCTGCCGAGGGGGAACGCCGGTGCTCCTGATGAGTGGTGAGCTCGATGCACTAGCAAGGATGAACACCTGGACCCTTCTGAGAGGCGGAGATGCCCCCTAATAAAAGATGAGCTATTTACACCCCTCGTCAGAGACAATGGACCTCCTCCATGCCTACCGAACAGCTTTAATGGCTACTCTGCATAAGGAGTTTGGTGGTTGGGTGAACCGCCACCCCAAACACACCACCACTTCACCCAACCCCATGCATTTTACATGGAGCACCTCTGCCTCCTTTGAAAGGCTCTGAGTGTGTTAACCAAACAGGTGCTCGACCCCACAACTTTGCAGGAGTGTCTTGTTGTGTGATGAAGGAGCAGCAGGAGTATCTAGCAGTTCACATTAGGTGAAGACTGTAACGTCGGAGACACTTCCGGGTCGACTGTACCACCCTGCCCACTTGAAAAGAAGAGGAGTCATCCTTCCACTTGGTACTGTAGATCTGAGAGGATTCCATAAGTGAAAGCCGTCTGGTGGAAATTATATCGTACTATCCTAAACCAGTGGTATTCAAACTGATATGACACATTTTATACAGGATTTGTTAATGTGACGGATATTGTGAGCTGCATAGGATTTTGAGGATGAGGACATTCCATTGATTTCTGTCACTGGTGGGTACCAGATGGTATGCGTGCCAGGAGGATGGGAGACCACTGGTGCTAATCTTAGAATAAGTATGTGATGGAAGGTCCTGACTAGGGTGCAAGACGATACCATATAGGGTGGTACTATTGTGGTTAGGAGTGATACTCAATAATGGTTGGCAATTGTTGGATAGAATTAGTTTGCCAAACAGTATATAAACTGAGAGATTTTCTATGTAGGTCATTCAAATGACAATAGGCTACTCACGTGCTGCTTGTCATGTTGAATCCGGTACCGTAATATTAAATACTTTGCATCAACTCTCAAGTGTTTAAGTATCATCTTGCATACTTAATTACTTGATGCCAGAGAAACTCATCATAACACAAACTTTTTCGGCAGGGACCCTATTTCCCCCAAGAATTTATCTTGACGGCACCCCACCCCAAATCTAATGACACAACCTTAAAATCGGTAAACGTTGATTTTTACATCAACACATTTTAAAAAAGAAACCAATAAATACATTTACTCAATAAAATTGTATTTTTCAAATGATCTTTCTCAAAAAAGTTTGTATATTGTCCCATACAATAATATGTACTTGTAATGTTTTTTATTTGCCAACCCGACTGGAGTTCCCCCGCGACCCCGACTTTGAATACCAATGTCCGAAATGGTACGCTAGAGCTTTTACGGTATTCCTTATATCTATCTGATCTTTACAGATCTATGTAAAGTGCCTAGGGTTAGGTATGTATTTGAGATTGGGCACTTTAATCACGCCTTCAGACCACTATGTGTAAGATTCCCATTTCAAACACAATTGCAACCATCCCTGCTTTACCTTGATCGTCTCCGCCCATACCAAACAACGGACGCCATAATCCTATGATATCTCTGAAGGTGTGGCAAACAAACTCAGAAGATTCTCCCTTCTGTGTGTGTGTGTGCGTGCGGCTTCCCTCCCTACTGCTCCAGAGCGCGACTGGCGATGACAGATGATTGGCCTGCGGTCTGTTGACGCTAACGTGCGCTGATAGCTGCCCACTCACCGCTATTAGGCTGGTCACTTGCCCGCCTCGCCATCTAGCGCCATCTGGACGCCCGTGTGGGTTACATCAGAGAGATGAGGATGGGCGTAGTGTTGGCGTGAAAGCCAACCACCACATATACTACAAACAGGTAAAGTGTTTTAGATGGGGCTACACAGCAGGGAGACATCTGAAGTGTTTCAATGGGGATCCCCTGCAAAGTGATATCGCTGTTTGTTATCACTGTTTATGTGTCACTGTCAATGATAAAAGATGGAAGAGGGTTTGAACATTTTCTGGTAAAATGGAAAGAAACCGACAACCCACTAGGCACACCACGTAATTTCAACGTGGACAATTGGGTAATATTTGGTTGAGACGTTGATCAATGAGATTACAACCTATATTCAACCACTCAAAAAGACAGCCAAAAGTTTGTTGAATTCCCAGTGTGTTATCACTTTCAACCATCTTATGCTTTCAACCATCTAAAAGCGCAACCAAATTCCAATGGAAAAACAATGTCTGATTTTTGGTTTAGTTGTCACCTAATTGTGTATCACTGCACTTTAAACCAGCACAACAAAGTTCAAATGGGAATACAATGTCAGATATTTTGTTTATTTCTAAGACAACTTCATGTGTTATCACTGTGCTTAATTTTATAGGAAAACCAAATGACCTGGATTGGAGTTCAGATTACATTTATAGTACATCTGGGCAGATTATTATAGCAATTGTGAAATCTCCACTGACCTGCAATCTTGAACATGCACGCTCTCTATGATTACATACGAGATGTATATTTACATTAACCTCAATGTGGTTATGTTTGTGTTACTAATTTTAAGGTTGAATAAATATAGTTACATTAGTTTGCAAAATAGCCTTAACGTCTGGCTATTTACTGTATTACAACAGAAATATAGAATTGTGTTTGGTTGACAACGCAACCAAATATCAACATTTAAATGAAAAGTTTCTACTGCTTGGATAGTTCCATCTGAGCTACTGGCTTAATCCTATTATTTAACTTTTATTTTTGGTTGAGTTCGAGACGTGTATACAACATATATAATTTGTTAACTTATTAGTTAATAGGCTATTTATTGAATTGCAAAAGTGATATTGAATTGTGGTTGGTTGTCAATGCAACCAACCAAATATCAACATTTAAAGGAGATGTACAGTGAGGGAAAAAAGTATTTGATCCTCTGCTGATTTTGTACGTTTGCCCACTGACAAAGAAATGTTCAGTCTATAATTTTAATGGTAGGTTTATTTATACAGTGAGAGACAGAATAACAACAAAAAAATCCAGAAAAACGCATGTCAAAAATGTTATAAATTGAGTCGCATTTTAATGAGGGAAATAAGTATTTGACCCCCTCTCAATCAAAGATTTCTGGCTCCCAGGTGTCTTTTATACAGTTAACGAGCTGAGATTAGGAGCACACTCTTAAAGGCCAAGACCAAAGAGCTCTCCAAGGATGTCAGGGACAAGATTGTAGACCTACACAAGGCTGGAATGGGCTACAAGACCATCGCCAAGCAGCTTGGTGAGAAGGTGACAACAGTTGGTGTGATTATTCGCAAATGGAAGAAACACAAAATAACTGTCAATCTCCCTCGGCCTGGGGCTCCATGCAAGATCTCACCTCGTGGAGTTGCAATGATCATGAGAACGGTGAGGAATCAGCCCAGAACTACACGGGAGGATCTTGTCAATGATCTCAAGGCAGCTGGGACCATAGTCACCAAGAAAACAATTGGTAACACACTACGCCGTGAAGGACTGAAATCCTGCAGCGCCCGCAAGGTCCCCATGCTCAAGAAAGCACATATACAGGGCAGTCTGAAGTTTGCCAATGAACATCTGAATGATTCAGAGGAGAACTGGGTGAAAGTGTTGTGGTCAGATGAGACCAAAATCGAGCTCTTTGGCATCAACTCAACTCGCCGTGTTTGGAGGAGGAGGAGGAATGACCCCAAGAACACCATCCCCACTGTCAAACATGGAGGTGGAAACATTATGCTTTGGGGGTGTTTTTTTGCTACGGGGACAGGACAACTTCACCGCATCAAAAGGACGATGGACGGAGCCATGTACCGTCAAATCTTGGGTGAGAACCTCCTTCCCTCAGCCAGGGCATTGAAATGGGTATTCCAGCATGACAATGACCCAAAACACACGGCCAAGGCAACAAAGGAGTGGCTCAAGAAGAAGCACATTAAGATCCTGGAGTGGCCTAGCCAGTCTCCAGACCTTAATGCCATAGAAAATCTGTGGAGGGAGCTGAAGGTTCGAGTTGCCAAACGTCAGCCTCGAAACCTTAATGACTTGGAGAAGATCTGCAAAGAGGAGTGGGACAAAATCCCTCCTGAGATATGTGCAAACCTGGTGGCCAACTACAAGAAACGTCTGACCTCTGTGATTGCCATCAAGGGTTTTGCCACCAAGTACTTAGTCATGTTTTGCAGAGGGTTCAAATACTTATTTCCCTCATTAAAATGCAAATCAATTTATAACATTTTTGACATGCGTTTTTCTGGATTTTGTTGTTGTTATTCTGTCTCTCACTGTTCAAATAAACCTGCCATTAAAATGATAGACTGATCATGTCTTTGTCAGTGGGCAAACGTACAAAATCAGCAGGGGATCAAATACTAATAGAGTATTATTATTTTAATCTCCCGCTTTGGGCTGGATGTGTCAATGTGCAGTTCATACATGCATAATCAATTAGCAGAATTACTGTTTTACCTCAAATAGCCACGAAGTCCCTAGTTTGATAGCGACTGTTTTCTTGATGCTGTGCCATGACATTTTCCCTACATTTCCCCCACGTGGCATTTCCCCCCTACCAATTTGAGTTCTAGCCATTGAGCTTTAGCCCCTCGCATTTGTGTGACAGCTAGCAAGAGGCTACCCAGCGTCATCCAGTGTGGGCCCAATGGCTCAGCAGAGAGGGAGAGAGACATAAATGACGTGGTGCACATATCTGCACATACTGTATGTGACATAGTACATCATTTTAGGGGGTGACTTTTGGCATGTGAGTGCTATTTTCAGAACTACTGGCAAAAAATATATAAAGGTGTGTATATATAAAATATTTTCTATAAGTGGAGATCTCTCAACAATCAGTCTCATGATAGCACAATGGTAATAGTCGGTGACAAATCTCAACGCTAAGCAGGGCTGAGGTTGTTAAAAACCCTCGATGGTAGACCAAAGGTATAGCTGTAGTTAGATCAATTCTCCAGTAGGAGGTGCTGCCCAGCCTATTGTTTTTTTCAGATAGTGGATATAACGTGGAAGATCTGAAGTTGTAACGTGGAAGATCTGAAGTTGTTTCAACGGTACAATTTCAACATATTTTATTTAAGCTTTGTCTGTTGAAAATAGGTTACCATGATTACATAATCCTGTGGTTGAAAAGTCACCCTCAAAATATCAATTTGCGTTGATTACTTTTTTCAAATCGAAATATATTTTACACGTTAATTCAACGTCACAATACGTTGACAAATTATGTTGAAACAAAGTTGATTCAACCAGTTTGTGCCCAGTCGGTAGTGTTCTCATCTATGGTTGCTGGGTTGGAGTTTTCCTAGTGCCCTCTTTGCTGAGTACTACATAGCTTGTGGAAAACGACAACAACAACTCAAAAAGAGCATGTATGGTAGTGGATGCATACAGTGAGGGGAAAAAAGTATTTGATCCCCTGCTGATTTTGTACGTTTGCCCACTGACAAAGAAATGATCAGTCTATAATTTTAATGGTAGGTTTATTTGAACAGGGAGAGACAGAATAACAACAACAAAATCCAGAAAGACACATGTTAAAAATGTTATAAATTGATTTGCATTTTAATGAGGGAAATAAGTATTTGACCCCCTCTCAATCAGAAACATTTCTGGCTCCCAAGTGTCTTTTATAGAGGTAACGAGCTGAGATTAGGAGCACACTCTTAAAGGGAGTGCTCCTAATCTCAGTTTGTTAATGTATAAAAGACACCTGTCCACAGAAGCAATCAATCAATCAGATTCCAAACTCTCCACCATAGCCAAGAGCAAAGAGCTCTCCAAGGATGTCAGGGACAAGATTGTAGACCTACACAAGGCTGGAATGGGCTACAAGACCATCGCCAAGCAGCTTGGTGAGAAGGTGACAACAGTTGGTGCGATTATTCGCAAATGGAAGAAACACAAAATAACTGTCAATCTCCCTCGGTCTGGGGCTCCAAGCAAGATCTCACCTCGTGGACTTGCAATGATCATGAGAACGGTGAGGAATCAGCCCAGAACTACACGGGAGGATCTTGTCAATGATCTCAAGGCAGCTGGGACCATAGTCACCAAGAAAACAATTGGTAACACACTACGCCGTGAAGGACTGAAATCCTGCAAGGTCCCCCTGCTCAAGAAAGCACATATACAGGGCAGTCTGAAGTTTGCCAATGAACATCTGAATGATTCAGAGGAGAACTGGGTGAAAGTGTTGTGGTCAGATGAGACCAAAATGGAGCTCTTTGGCATCAACTCAACTCGCCGTGTTTGGAGGAGGAGGAATGCTGCCTATGACCCCAAGAACACCATCCCCACCGTCAAACATGATGGTGGAAACATTATGCTTTGGGGTTGTTTTTCTGCTAAGGGGACAGGACAACTTCACCGCATCAAAGGGACGATGGACGTGGCCATGTACCGTCAAATCTTGGGTGAGAACCTCCTTCCCTCAGCCAGGGCATTGAAAATGGGTCGTGGATGGGTATTCCAGCATGACAATGACCCAAAACACATGGCCAAGGCAACAAAGGAGTGGCTCAAGAATAAGCACATTAAGGTCCTGGAGTGGCCTAGCCAGTCTCCAGACCTTAATTCCATAGAAAATCTGTGGAGGGAGCTGAAGGTTCGAGTTGCCAAAAGTCAGCCTCGAAACCTTAATGACTTGGAGAAGATCTGCAAAGAGGAGTGGTACAAAATCCCTCCTGAGATATGTGCAAACATGGTGGCCAACTACAAGAAACATTTACATTTTAGTCATTTAGCTGACGCTCTTATCCAGAGCGACTTACATGAGCAATTAGGGTTAAGTGCCTTACTCAAGGGCACATCAACAGATTTTTCACCTAGTCGGCTCGGGGATTAGAACCAGCGACCTTTCGGTTACTGGCACAACGCTCTTAACCACTAAGCTACCTGCCGCCCTGTGACCTCTGTGATTGCCAACAGGGATTTGCCACCAAGTACTAAGTCATGTTTTGCAGATGGGTCAAATACTTATTTCCCTCATTAAAATGCAAATCAATTAATAACATTTTTGACATGTGTTTTTCTGGATTTTGTTGTTGTTATTCTGTCTCTCCCTGTTCAAATAAACCTACCATTAAAATTATAGACTGATCATGTCTTTGTCAGTGGGCAAATGTACAAAATCAGCAGGGGATCAAATACTTTTTTCCCTCACTGTATGTGTGCCTGAAGCATCGGGAACTTTCCATTATTCAAAAATTGGATTCCGGCAAATAGTTAATTCGTTCTCAATTGCGTCATCTGTCTTTTTCTGTGTTGTCTTATACAATGCAGGCTCACAGTACGAAGAAAAATAAAAAACTTAAAGATCCCCCCCTAGCATAACGTCATCTATATTACTGTGGCTACCTCCCTTATGAAAATCCATTTAGGCCAATGTTATTATTTGGGCACTGCTCTTGATAAGGGAAGAACGGCAATGTTACAGATATGGCTGTAATGTTCGTATCTCTTCAGAATGGGAGGGATTCAAAATGGCTTATTGGTGATAAGGGACGCGATGATATTTTTAGCCTGATGAAAATATGTAATTGTTTTGTGTGGGTATACACGTGTGTGTGTGTGTGTGTGTGTTTATATATAGCTCTGCCCCACTGGCAGTGTGTCAGTGCGGATGCCAACCTCCTTCAGTATCGGCCCTAGCTGCCAGGCACCTGTGCCCTGCCTGACTGTAGCACTCCCCCTTCCCCCGTCATCGCACCCACCCCCACACCTCCGCAGGGCGGGGGCCAACCTCGGAGAGATGGACAGATAGAAATAGAGAAAACATTGATCTAATAGAGTGAAATGCAGAGCAAAAGAGCGATGGCTAGAGATGGAGAGAAACTAAGCATAGGAGTGCGACACAATGATGGAGAGAGATTGGGGACAGAGATAGCACATCATTTGTAAACACAATGTAGTTGTATTTCCATATTTCTCATTCTTTTTTGCTATGGTCATGTGTACTGCCTTGTGAGGTATAGTGGTGGTGATTTGATTGATTGTGACATAGGAGAAGAAGCTCTCTTTCTCTCCCTCCTTCATTCCCTCCTGTTCTTCACTCCATCCCAGCATACTGCTAAACCTCAGGTGGACTAAGCCTGGACAGACTGACGCACAGATAGACAGACTCTGTGTCCACCCTCACCCTCCTTAGGGCATCTATTGCTCGTTCTGATATTTGTTAATTTCTTAATTTTTACTGTTTGGGTTATGTGTGTATTGTTTTGTATTGTTAGGTATTACTGCTCTGTTGGAGCTAGAAACACAAGCATTTTGCTGCACCTGCGATAACTTCTGCAAATCTGTGTACGCGACCAGTAAACTGATTTGTTCTATAAATGTTATTATTAGATTAAATAATGAATAAACAACCTATAAATACCACAAGACAGACTAGTGGCCCTCAGGGCATTGTTTCACATGCTAATACGACCAGCACACCATATTATGGCGTTGATTAGCGGCCATCAGCCGTCGTCAGTAAGGCCAGTGTCACAGCGGTGGAATTTACATAGTGAATGGGGGACGTGCTCCCTGGCTGTTTTGTCTCCCAGATTGTTTGAAAATAGCTGTTTTTTATTTATTCTCACATGAGCATGCATACACACACACGGCCGTCCTGTCCAGGTTAGCAGTAGAGCACAACCAGGAAATGGAATTGGCCGTGAGTGCGTGCCATGTCCTTTCTCCACACCCCCATAA
The DNA here is from genome assembly GCF_020615455.1 of Coregonus clupeaformis. NCBI lineage: Eukaryota > Metazoa > Chordata > Actinopteri > Salmoniformes > Salmonidae > Coregonus > Coregonus clupeaformis. The sequence goes on from NC_059202.1 coordinate 25,927,271, forward strand.
TATAATACTCACCACATAGTCAAAACGGCTTCAACACATACAAGATCATTAGGAGAGGGGGTTTGTGTGTGTGCTCTTGCGTACACACCCATTTTTTAAAATTCAGAATAGTCTCATCTCCCCCTCTCCCTCTATCCACACAAAACAACAGGGCACAGTGAGTCCAGAAATGGAGCAGGGTCATTGAGGTGAAGGTGAGTGTTTATAATATAATAATAATAATATGCCATTTAGCAGACGCTTTTATCCAAAGCGACTTACAGTCATGCGTGCATAATTTTTTTTTTTTTGTGTATGGGTGGTCCCGGGGATCGAACCCACTACCTTGGCGTTACAAGCGCCGTGCTCTACCAGCTGAGCTACAGAGGGGGGAGGGGGGAGAGAGAGGGGAGGAGGGGGGAGGGGAGGAGGGGGGAAGGAGGGGGGGAGGGGAGGAGGGGGGAAGGAGGGGAGGGGGGAGGAGGGGAGGGGGGAAGAAAGGGGAGGAGAGGGGGAGGGTAAAGATGGAGAAATGTAATATAGGCTGCTGAGATGGAGATAAGAGAAAGATAGATACAGTGTGTATTCTATTAGTATACAGAAGCTTAGAAGTGTTGTCTAGGGAGTTTTTTTTGTAAGGAGGTTTCAAAGGACATCAAATGGTGTAATTGGTTATGTTAATGTCATTAGTTTCATTGCCATGGCATTGTTTTGATGAGGGCTATTGAGCACGTCTATCAAAGCCCCTGTCTGATTTGTTCAGAGAAAAGTCTATTCTCTTTGCATCGTCATGGATACCAATAGAGGATGATCAACACGTGATTGATTGTTTTGTAATTAGTTAGGTCGGGATCATGTTAGTTGGGATCGTGTTTGACTGTATGTGTAGCATCCAGTATTTTGAGTATGTACAGGTACATTAATCACAAATTAGAAACAATTTATACGACCCATTGAATACGACCCACGTTTCTATATTTTCGTGGGCAGAGAGTGTCTGACTGTTTCCTATCTTCAGTGTTTTCCCCCTATCTGCAGCCCACAGTGCTCTCCCCTAGCAGCAGCCAGCCAGCCAGCCAGCCAGCCAGCCAGCCAGCCTTGCGTCATCCGACTCTCTGGCCATTGTTTTCCTGTGAAAAGCCCAGCCAAGGGGATCATGTGTCCCAGGGCCAGAAATAGCCCCCAGCCATGGAATAACCAACTGTCATTAGGAGGCTGAACAAACAGGTTATGAAGGCCCATGGGAGTGAGAGAAAGGGAGCGAGAGAAGGGATGGAGGAAGAGAGTGAAAATTCAGTGGCTGCCTCCTTAAGGAGTTGACTTTGAGTTTTAGCATCGTTTAATCAGCCAACAAGTGGCCGCTTTGGAGTAGTGTGGTAACCGCCTCCCCGGGGGAGAGAGTGTGTTTGTCTAGACTTCGGTCGCTAGTGAAGAGAACTTTCACTGCAGCCTTGGAGCATAAAATAGGATGGTCTGTCTGGGTTTGTCTGTCTGTGTGTGTGTGTGTGTGTGTGTGTCTGTATGCTTGTTTGTGGGCAGCTGAACATGCACAAGCGTGTGTGTTACGTCAATAATAATGACTGCAGGCACTGGCTGCACAGATTGTGTGTTTGTCTTACAGTATTTTCCTCTTTTGGATTTGGCTGGTAGGTTTCACTGCCTGGTGTGTGTGTGTTACGTCCATCTTCCTCTGGTAGGTTTCACTGCCTGGTGTGTGTGTGTTACGTCTATCTTCCTCTGGTAGGTTTCACTGACTGGTGTTTGTGTGTTACGTCCATCTTTCTCTGGTAGGTTTCACTGCCTGGTGTTTGTGTGTTACGTCCATCTTCCTCTGGTAGGTTTCACTGCCTGGTGTTTGTGTGTTACATCCATCTTCCTCTGGTAGGTTTCACTGCCTGGTGTTTGTGTGTTACGTCTATCTTCCTCTGGTAGGTTTCACTGCCTGGTGTTTGTGTGTTACGTCCATCTTCCTCTGGTAGGTTTCACTGCCTGGTGTTTGTGTGTTACGTCCATCTTCCTCTGGTAGGTTTCACTGCCTGGTGTTTGTGTGTTACGTCCATCTTCCTCTGGTAGGTTTCACTGCCTGGTGTTTGTGTGTTACGTCCATCTTCCTCTGGTAGGTTTCACTGCCTGGTGTTTGTGTGTTACGTCCATCTTCCTCTGGTAGGTTTCACTGCCTGGTGTTTGTGTGTTACGTCCATTTTCCTCTGGTAGGTTTCACTGCCTGGTGTTTGTGTGTTACGTCCATCTTCCTCTGGTAGGTTTCACTGCCTGGTGTTTGTGTGTTACGTCCATCTTCCTCTGGTAGGTTTCACTGCCTGGTGTTTGTGTGTTACGTCCATCTTCCTCTGGTAGGTTTCACTGCCTGGTGTTTGTGTGTTACGTCCATCTTCCTCTGGTAGGTTTCACTGCCTGGTGTTTGTGTGTTACGTCCATCTTCCTCTGGTAGGTTTCACTGCCTGGTGTTTGTGTGTTACGTCCATCTTCCTCTGGTAGGTTTCACTGCCTGGTGTTTGTGTGTTACGTCCATCTTCCTCTGGTAGGTTTCACTGCCTGGTGTTTGTGTGTTACGTCCATCTTCCTCTGGTAGGTTTCACTGCCTGGTGTTTGTGTGTTACGTCCATCTTCCTCTGGTAGGTTTCACTGCCTGGTGTTTGTGTGTTACGTCCATCTTCCTCTGGTAGGTTTCACTGCCTGGTGTTTGTGTGTTACGTCCATCTTCCTCTGGTAGGTTTCACTGCCTGGTGTTTGTGTGTTACGTCCATCTTCCTCTGGTAGGTTTCACTGCCTGGTGTTTGTGTGTTACGTCTATCTTCCTCTGGTAGGTTTCACTGCCTGGTGTTTGTGTGTTACGTCCATCTTCCTCTGGTAGGTTTCACTGCCTGGTGTTTGTATAGCGATCCTATCAGGCTTGGCAAGTCAATGCGTGTCTACACATTATGTTTACTGCAGTATATTGTGTCTGTGTCCTTTGGTGTTTAAGCATAGCACATCATTTAAGCATAATGCTTTTGTCATTATGCATACTTGTGTGTGACGTTAGGCATATTAGTAAATGCATATTAGTGTGTATTTCCACTTACAGTAACTCCATGCTTCACATGTGCTCACATGTACCTGAAACAAGGAGATACGTGTGGTTGTGTGTCCACCCACCTTCATGCGATCCTACCTAAAGTGTGCACAATTCGCATGCATTATAATTGTATAATTCAAGGTTTCACCTCTACTCCAGTTGTTTGAGCACAAAAAACACTTTTTCTTTGCAGACGGCAGTCAGTGTAGGCTTTGGTTCGGTCATATCTGGCAGTGTGCCATGAGAAAAAGGGATGAGGACAGGTTGAATGGAGCCTGTGGGTGCATCCCAAATGACACCCTATTCCCTATATAGTATACTTCTTCTGACCATTGTCACTGGTCAAAGGTTGTGCACTACATAGGGAATAAGGTGCCATTTGGAATACACGTTTTTTTCAGGAACTCATTTCACACCTAATGACCCAGCACAGAAAGGAGGTCACAGAGAAAGGGGGAGCGGTACCAGAGCATGATCTCCACTTTATCTCTACAATTATACCAAAGGCTGCTGTTTGTTTGTGTGTGTGTGTGTGTGTGTGTGTGTGTGTCTGTGTGTCTGTCTGTGTCTGTGTGTGTATGTGTGTCGCCGCCAAAGCCCACTCCACCTGGAGCTGGGTCAGGGCTGTGGATTATTCTTTCAGATTGCCTTTTGAAGTAGGTGTTCATCATTGAATGTGGTTGTGGTCAGTTTACATTCTGGCACACTATATTAGCAGACTGGTGTTTGGATGTGCTTTAGATCTAGTGATATTAGTTTTAGGATGCAATCTCTCCGAAATTGCCATCCAGTGTATTTGATTAAACATATAAGAACATTTTCAAATATCCAAGTTTTATTGTCACGTGCACCAGTACAGTGAAATGCCTTTCTTGCAAGCGCTTTCCCAACAATGCAGTAATGAATGTCAGTAGTACTATAAAATAAAGTAATGTGGAACAAAAACACATGAGAAATAGAAATAAGAGTAAGTAAGCTAGCTAGATACAGGTTCAGGTCCAATACCATATTTACAAATAGCCAATTGATTCCCCCTGAAAATGGTATGCTTGCATCTGTCTTTGTGTCATACCGTGCGTGTGTGTACTATGTATTTGTGTACATGTGTATACCTACTGTATATGTGTAATATGGAGAACTGATGTTTCAGCGTTCTGTCTCCAGCGATGTTTCAGCATTGTCTCCAGTGCTTCCCTACAGTAGCCCAAGACTTCACTGAAGTAGCGTAGCTATGGCAACTCTGAGCCGCACTCTGTAAGGAAAGAGGTTTTTGAGAGTTTATTTGAAGTTTAAAAATAGGCTGCAATTAACATGGGTATTTGTGCCGCTCAGAAATAGCTGGGTCGTTATTCATTCATGTATGCATTTATTTGGAGGATGTTTGGCTGCTATACACAGTAAATAGAACTCCAACCAAGCTACAATGGAGTGGAGCGCGTTAAACGGCCATTTAGAATGTCGTCCAGTCCTATCTTGACCATCCAGACAGATGTACCTTCTACTACCAGGTACAGTGTAGAGAGGGTCTGTCTGGAGCCTGCTACTGGGAAGTAGCTTCTATACTGTAGCGGTCTCATATGAAGGGGTCAGCAGGAAAGACAGTGATGAGAGTTTGTTTGGACATAATGCTCAATCCTGGTCTTCTAGTTGCTCTTTCTACAACAATGATACAAACTAGAGGTCCACCCAAATACCCGAGACCCGACCCAGGTCCTGAGCGGGTCCGGGTCCAAAACACAAACTTTTCCCTCTGGTCTGGGTCGGGTCCATATTTACATAAGTATTCAGACCCTTTACTCAGTACTTTGTTGAACACCTTTGGCAGCGATTACAGCCTTGAGTCCTCTTTGGTATGACGCTACAAGCTTGGCACACCTGTATTTGGGGAGTTTCTCCCATTCCTCTCTGCAGATCCTCTCAAGCTCTGTCAGGTTGGATGGGGAGCGTTGCTGCACAGCTATTTTCAGGTCTCTCCAGAGATGGTTGATCGGGTTCAAGTCCGGGCTCTGGCTAGGCCGCTCAAGGACATTCAGAGACTTGTCCCGAAGCCACTCCTGCGTTGTCTTGGCTGTGTGTTGAGGGTCATTGTCCTGTTGGAAGCTGAACCGTTGCCCCATTCTGAGGTCCTCAGCGCTCTGGAGCAGGTTTTCATCAAGGATCTCTCTGTACTTTGCTCCATTCATCTTTGCCTCGATCCTGACTAGTCTCCCAGTCCTTGCCGCAGAAAAACATCCCCACAGCATGATGCTGCCACCATGCTTCACCGTAGGGATAGTGCCAGGTTTCATCAGACCAGAGAATCTTGTTTCTCATGGTCTGAGAGTCCTTTAGGTGCCTTTTGGCAAACTCCAAGCCTTTTACTGAGGAGTGGCTTCCGTCTGGCCACTCTACCATAAATGCCTGATTGGTGGAGTGCTGCAGAGATGGTTGTCCTTCTGGAAGGTTCTCCAATCTCCAGAGGAACTCTGGAGCTCTGTCAGAGTGACCATCGGGTTCTTGGTCACCTCCCTGAACAAGGCCCTTCTCCCCCGATTGCTCAGTTTGGCCGGGCTGCCAGTCTTGGTGGTTCTAAATTTCTTCAATTTTTAAGAATGATGGAGGCCACTGTGTTCTTGAGGATCTTCAGTGCTGTAGACATTTTTTGGTACCCTTCCCCAGATCTGTGCCTCGACACAATCCTGTCTCAGAGCTCTACGGACAATTATTTCGACCTCATGGCTTGGTTTTTGCTCTGACATGCACTGTCAACTGTGGGACATTCTATAGACAGGTCCCACAGTTGACAGATCATGTCCAATCAATTGAATTTACCACAGGTGGACTCCATTCAAGTTGTAGAAACATCTCAAGGATGATCAATGGAAACAGAATGCACCTGAGCTCAATTTCAAGTCTCATAGCAAAGGGTCTGAATACTTATGTAAATAAGGTATTTCTGTTTTATATTTCTTTTATACATTTGCAAAAAAATCTAAACTTGTTTTCGCTTTGTCATTATGGGGTATTGTGTGTAGATTGCAGAATTTTTATTTATTTAATCAATTTTAGAATAAGGCTGTAACGTAACAAAATGTGGAAAAAGTCAAGGGGTCTGAATACTTTCCGAAGGCACTGTGTGTCCTTGAACCTATTTATTTTAAAATCGCACACAGAAGAAGTTATAAGGCATAATTGGGTTGCTTGTGGCAGCTGGCAGTACCCCGGTCAGCCTTCAACTTGAGTTACTCAATGATAGGGGGTAGCACTGAGCTAGCCTAGACTTCCTGGAGTAGCTCAAACTATGCATGTTATGTCCCCGTTGGTCGCCGTCTTAACAGACTTCATTGCGCTATTTAGTCTTGACATAGGAATGAATGGTCATTGGAATGAATGGTCACAGTCATTGACTTGGACCACAAGGCAGGAGATATTCGAAAGGTTGCTGAGTCGAATCCCAGAGCTGACAAGGTAAAAATCTGTTGTTCTGCCCCTGAGCAAGGCAGTTAACCCACTGTTCCCCGGGCGCCGTTGTCGATTTAAGGCAGCCCCCCGCACCTCTCTAATTCAGAGGGGTTGGGTTAAATGCGGAAGACACATTTCAGTTGAATGCATTCAGTTGTACAACTGACTAGGTATCCCCCTTTCCCTTTCCTTCTGACACAGACACCTCTACGGAGTCCAGACCACATTCATTCAGGCCCTCTATGATGCTGTTGGATTTTAACTTGGCCTATTAGATTCTTCTAAGATACTGACATTGACACGGATATGAATATTCATGTATTTTATTTTCATGCATGCTTCAAATAATTGCATCTAGTGATTTTTTAGAATATATTATCTTAGTTTATTCAATGCTCTTATGGCTTTTCTTACTGTAGGTAAATCATTAATAATTTTGTGCTTATGAAAGTAATATTGCCCATGTCTGTCTGATTTTATGATTTTTCATGCGTTGTAAGTGCTGTTAAGTAATAATAAAAAACATAGGCCTGCTTCAGCACAGCAGGGTCTCCCTCGGACTTCCCTGTCAAACATGCTTTGAAACCTTCACTGTGTGTGTACGCCTGTGCTGGAGCTAGTGTTGTCACCATACCATCATTTTGACTTCGATACAATTACCAGGTTTAGTATCACGATATTCGATACCATCACGATACTTGATACCAAAAGGATACCACAACAATAAAAAATTAAGCGTATTAGCCAAAGTCGCAGAATGGCACTTGAACCAGACAGATAAACTTAGCTACTGCTCTGTTCAATTGTTGGTCACCTTTTGAGTTCAGTATGATTACATTAGAAAAATCTTATGTCGTTTTTTAGAGAGACAGCCATGTATGCATTAATTAATCAATTATGCAGTCATACAATCAATTTGACTTTGGTAAAAACAATCTAACTACAAAACAACAATAGTAATCATTTATTTGAATGGTAAATCTCTTGATATATAGCTTAGGTCTATTCACAATGCAGGTGAATGCATATTATTAAATAGCAGTGTGTGCATTCATTGAGTTATTTATATTGTTTTAGCTGATTTCATGGGTCTACAGATGACAAACAATCCATTTAGGACTTATTTTATTGGCAACTGCTAGGATAACATTTTATTTTACTGATCAACAATATTTGCATAGAAGAAGCAATCTCTTATTTTATAAATGTGTGCGCTGTCTCTTTAAGAATGTAATGATGTCATTCTTGTGGCAGAATGTGGCTGTGGAGTCAGACTTTGTAGCTATGGAGAAAGGGGCACAACCAATGTCCTCCGGTATAAACACAAATATAGAAATGTCAGGTGCCTGGGGGGGTGCACTTTATCCGGTGCCCTCTACCACCAGTCTGGCCACATTCCTATCCTGCTCCAGCGCACCCTGCATCACTCTGAGGAGTTGGCGCCAAGTGCACTCCACTTGGAATGGGCATGCAGTCTCGAACGATTTTTTATGCATTGCCACTCATTGGCCATCAATGACAACACGGCGACAGAAGAGTAGTTTGCAATCTGTCAAGACAACCAGATGTCCCCCCCGAGGGACATCCCCCAAAATTCCTGGCCACGACAAAAGGACAAAGGTCGCTGAGGGACTGATTTTTAATTAATGAAATGCCATCGTCTGAATATCAGTGGAATATATTACGGTGGCCTGGGGAGGACAAATGAGACATGGAGATCCAGGTGTGCCAAGAGGGATGTCACGTGTTGCCGTCTGGTTTGTCACTTTAAGTCACAACATCTCTTCAGCCACTTCCCAGAGTGCCAAGAAGTGAAGAATGCAAGCACTCACTCTCAATGCTATAAATGACTGGGTTCAAGACGGTTGCTTTCGAGGTCTGTAGATGCGCTGTGTTTTCTCCCCACGACACACTTAATAACAGGCCTTCAGCGCGATCACACGCAGTGCCACACATGCATAATTCATGAACAAGATTAATCTGTCTCTACTCTGGCAAGGCTTAAAAGGCACCCAACCCCACCTCTCCTTCCCACCATCCCCTCTTTCTCCCTCTTCTCTCACCCACCTCCATCTCTCCCTCTCACCTTTTATTTGCTTGGTCCTCTGTAAGGTTGGACTGTGATCAGGCTAATGCAGCTGTTTGTCAATTTCAATTATGGGCTGCTTTGAGTGTTAGATTTCGCCCAGGGGAGAAATAGGCCCGGTAATATCCTTTCTGTCAATCACCTGGCTCTACTCTTCTCTCGGTCTCTCTCAACAGCGGGAGCCTTGCTCCAGGTCTCCTCCAAAGGTGTTTGGCCAGAGGTAAGAGCTAGCGTTGGGCGGTATCTCATCCCAGGATTTACAGTATTACCGGCTTCGTACACAAGTGGGCCCTAAAAATGCAACAAAAAGCCCATTGGGCATCTATTACCAGAATGCTAACAAACTTAGCACAAGTACTAAAGAATGTCCATAGAGGCTGCTAACTAAAAATGGTAACGAGCGCAAATGAAAGTAAACTATTTGCGAAGACAAGCAATCCAGCTCATTAAGTTATACATACAGTGCCTTCAGAAAGTGTTCATACCCCTTGACTTATTCCACATTTTGTTGTTAAAGCCTGAATTCAAAATTGATTAAATATATTTTTTTCCTCACCCATCTACACCCAATACCCCATAATGACAAAGTGAAAACATTTTAGAAATGTGTGAACATTTATTTAATATTTTGTAGCTTAAACGGTTCAAAAGCTAGAGCCACATTTGTATTACAAACGCATCTAGCGGCTATCGGAGGTTACTGACGTAACCTCGGTTCTATGAACCAAGCGCCGTTTCTCTCACGACCCCATTTTCAAATCAGGCGACCCCCAGATTGGGAAACGCTGCGCTAGGGCAACGGGCCTGCCTGCTCTGCTTAGAGAAGACTGGGGAGGAGCAGACTGAGGGGCCGAGAACTGAGAGGAGAAAAAATGCAAGGAAATCAAGATAGCAGTGGCAGCTGTACAGATACCTCATCCAAAGCGCTTTGACTTCTCAAACACGGCAGAAAGCTAATACTTATATGATGCCCCATCTCCTTATTAATTCAGCCACTTAGCTAACTAGCAAGTTAAACCAAAGGGACAGCTGGATTCACCAGCTCCTGCTTTCGTCCGTTGTGCTATTTACAAACACGTGACTGGCTCAACTGTTATGGGGAACTACGGTAAGCTTCAGTATGTAAAATAATGTGAGAGGTGAAATGGAGAATGCAATCTGCTTTATCTCCTAAAGTATTGCACAAGTTGACTGCAGGTATTTACTTGAAGAGTAGCTACAAATATTCAAATGTACTGAAAAACTTCAAAGAAATAGATTTGATGCTATTGAAAAACCATCCGGTGGCTATTTCCAAATACCCCAGTATATATGGTATACCGCCCAAGCCTAGGAAGAGCCTACCATAGTATACCGTTTTGCATTGTCCTTGCATATTTGACAGTGTGATAAACCATCCCACTGGGCACAGACATCAGTTCAACGTCTAGTTTTGATTTGCATTTGGTTGAGTTGTCAACTAACATGAATTCAACTTTAAATATGTTTGTACAATTTAGGTTAAAAGTTAGGTGAAAAAAGACAGTTCCCTTGCGTTGATGGCTTTTTGCAAATCCCATCAGTTTTCCTCGTTGATTCAAGGTCATCACATTTTAATGTTTTTGTTGAAATGATGTGGAAACAGGTTTTGCCCAGTGGGATATCAGCATTGCCAGCCTTTATAGCGGGGAAAGAAAATGGGACACCTTCATTTCACACCTTTTGAGAGACAAACCCTAAAGGGACAGTTGATGAACTGAGAAGAGGGGAGTAAATAAGTGAGAATGTGAGAACATAGACACTTGACATGATTTAACGTTTTAACTCCTGGCTGTGCCACTCATTGTAAGGAGTGTGACTGTACCTCATGACTTCCCACAGCCAGTTATGGATCCATGGCTGTTTCCAATCCAACCACTCCTTCAAGACTCTTACCCAGGAGAACTTTCCCTGGAGGCGTGCCAAGGTTTAGTCCCCAGACAGACATGCTCTCTGACATGCCATGCTGCCTGTTCATCTGAGACGCTGCTCTCCAGCATGGTGTACTACACCGCCCTTGCTCGCTCTCAATCGGGGGGATGTGATGAGCACTTTGGCATCCCCAGCGATCTGGGTCACAGCGCAGCAGGGTGGGCTGCTGGTGACAGGGCTGTTCCACACAGCCGGGGTGAGGATGGGTGAAGACATGCCCGTCTGTCTGCCTCAGTCATACCCCTCGTCCTCGACCAGGCTACAAGAGACTCCCGGCAATGTTCCAATCGGTACACGATAGGATACAACACTACTGAGAACTTTCTGGAAAGTTCTAGAAGCAAGCTTGGTGTGTTAAGTGGAACATATGTTGGGCGGGGGATACCTTACTGCACCCATTAGCAGTGTGTCAGGCCATTTCGTTCCAAAGCGTTCACCAATAGGCAGGACAAGTTAGTCACACTTGCTCATTGCAACTTGTCTGATAACTGGATGCACATATTTCTTAATACCCAGCTGGATACCCAGGAACTTTTGGATCAACTCTTGCTGTGTCTAATGTGCAGTGCATCCACGTCAGCCCAGAGTAGGGGGAACTGTCTCATAAGCACAATGCAGTTAGCTGTCTGGCTTACTGTTGCTATCTCTGAGTCTCTCATCAGGATGCTAGCAGCACTTGTCAGCCGGGATCTCTCTCCACACTGATTGGACTGGCTGCCAGGTCGGGCTTAATGGGCTCTGACTGCTTCCTCTCCTGTCTGCGTCTCACACCACATGAATCCCAGCAGCTCCAGCTCCAAGGTTTAGAGAAGCATCACGGCATCCCAGCGGGGGGGGTCTGAAACCCTCATTACATAAACCTTGTTTAAGGGTCTGCTCGACCAAGGCTTTGATGGTCCCATTTGGCCAGATGTAAGCGTGTACGCATGTTCATGGTCAAGTAATTTACCTCCCCTATTTACTCTGAGGAGTACCTATTCAACACTTTGACAACAACAGCCGTTGCACATTTTTGTTCGATATCAGCACTAGCACACCTGATTCACCTAGTCAACCAATCATCAAGCCTTTGCTTAGCGGAAACACGTGCTAGTGCTGGAATAGAACACAATCGTGCAATAACTGGAACGGTTTTCTAGAGAACGTGATTGGGCAACACTGCTTTAGACTAGACGATAGCATAGCAACACAGATCCACAACCAGCCTGTGTGGAACCTTCCAGCAAGGCTTTAAGCGATCCCCCAGTGTGCCACAGAGGTGAGCCCACCTCAGATCAATGGGCTTGAAGGTCATCGGTTTTGTCTTTCTCTTCTGACAGGGTCCAGCGGTGGCTTGTTGACTGGGTCTCGGTCAACGCAAACAGCGGGGCTCGATCCGTCAATCCGTATATAAAACTCCAAGTCGGACTAGCGTCGAGTTAGCCTTAGCAGTTACGCCAGTGAAATGAATGACACAGTGAGAGGACAGATTGCATCGCATATTGACAACCCCCCCCCCACACACACACACACACTCTGATTCCTCCTCTTCCTTCACAGATGTTTGTGACTAAATGACCATTTGGAGTCCCTCTGCTTATTTATGGAGCCTATTTGTTAGGAACCATGGGCTTTACGACGCCGCACCACAGATGAGAGATCCATTTCTTACACACAAAGAGAGAGGAGACATGGAGTAGAAGAGAGAGAGAGATGGCTAGACTGAGGGGGGGCAGAGCAAGATCCCATCCATTGCATTATTAACTAGTGACTGTGGCTGGATGGCGTCTTAGATTACTGTTCTTTCCAGACACACAACACACAACCCAGCCTTCCTCAGGGCAGCATTTGGCTCTTATTTATTTAATGCAGTGTAATCGTGTTTGAGTTTAGCATAATTTCCAGCCTTTATCTCGTGAATAACACATTGTTAAAACGCTATTAGTATCAGAATTTCCATTTACTGGTGCTAACCTCCATGTACCCGGCTGTGTCGTACCCAATTCCCCGGTGCATCTTACCCGAGGCGTGAGCGGCACTTGAGGTTTGCACCTGAGTGACTTTAGTTACCACCAGCTCTGGTTGCAGAGTGAGCTTGTTAGGGAATGAGGTGATGGGTGTGGAAGTGTTAGCTTGACTTGGCGAAATCAGCACTTTATTTTGGGGTGCTAAATGGGTTACCTGCCTGTGTTGCTCGCGGGGCCGAGTAATGCCTTGTCTGCCAACAGGCCCCCAAGCTGCAATTAGAAGAACTCTCCCTCTCTGTCTCTCTCTCCTTTTTGTTTCTCTTTCTGTTTTTCTTTCACTGTCTACCCTCCCTTTATCTCCAGACAGTTATTCGGGGGACTAGCAAGACCGCATAACACACACACACCCCTACACTGCACTCTGACCTTATCCTGCTTCAGTTAATGTTTTTTTTTAAACCCTGCATATGTATTATATTATGTATCATAACATGCTGTGGTTCATGGGTATTCTGACCTGGTGGGAAAATGTGATGACATGTTATGATGAGGGAGTGTGTGTGTGTGTGTAGAGAAAGAGAGAGATTCCTGAATGGTTTCTTTATAATAACATTGTGTTGGGGAGAATGGTCTTTGAGACCCTGGTAAATCTAGTTCACCCAATGCTTACATAATGTTCCTACCATTACCATCCAGTACAGCAGTACAGCATGCTTAATGATGGTAGTGGATCTGTAGGTTATTAAATGATTGCATCTGAACTCCTGGAGTGTGACTCTCCTTTTCTTTTTTTAAATGGATCTGTAGCACCACCAAGAAAAATAGCCCCCTCTTTTGAAATGATAAACAACACACACGCATGCACTCCAATCTCACATATACAATGGGGTCGGAAATTATTGACACCCTTGCTAAAGATGAGCACTAATGACTGTGTGAAATAAAACATTCAAATACTGAGTTGAATTGTATGCTCAATAAAATTGGGAAATTATATTATTTTATACTAATACAGTAGCTTTTATTTTTTACCTTCTCAAAAAGGTAGGGGTCAAAATGATTGGCACCTCTAAAGATTCTTATAAATAAAGTAGTCAAAAGTGTCATGTTTTGTCCCATATTACTTCTACAGTAAATGTGGATGCTACCGTTTTATTACAGATAATCCTGAATGAATCGTGAATAATGATGGGTGAGAAAGTCAAATATCATACCCCCCAAAACAAGCTAAGCTCCCCTGTTATTGGTCATGGTGAGCATGTCTTGGGGTATTATGTTTCACCAACTGTAACTTTCTCAATCATCATTATTCACCATTCATTCAGGATTATCCGTAATCATGGTAGCATCCACATTCATGTAGAAAAAATACATTACATTATTTACCGTTCATTTCTATTTGGCACAAAAAGAGTCACAAGCTTTATGTAGCCATTGTGTGCTAGGAATATGGGACCAAATACTAAACTTTTGACTGCTTTAGTTATAATAATCTTTAGCGGTGTCAATTTTGTGCCTTACCCTTTTGAGATAAATAAATATGACTTGTTAAACAAAATCTCTTTGAGCAATTGTATTAGTATAAAGTAATATTTCCCCATTTTTATTGAGCATACAATATAGCTCAGTATTGAAATGGTGTAGTTTATACAGTCATTATTGCTAATCTTTATCAAGGGTGGCAATAATGTCGGACAATAATGTACATACGCAGACAGATGCACATCGCCAATGTCATTGACCAATGCACAAGCACACACACCACACGTATGCACGCACACTCCCAAATCCTTCCTCATACTGTACATTCTGCCTTCTCTCCCTTTCATCTATGTCCCTTTCTTCGATGTGAGTTGTGACAACAAGCCAGTGGCACAGAGCAGAGACGCACAGGACATTGAATCAGAGAACTGGCTCATCTGAAGTAGTAGAGAGAAGACTTAGCCTTATTTTCTGGCATTAGGTGACTAATGGTGCCTTAAATTAGTAGTGACGTGCCGTTAATTTAATCAAACTGTTTACAACTGGCCCTGTCAACGAGATTCCTCCAGACTCAGATTGATGTTGCTATGGTACTGCGCTTTGTTTAATTATTGGACTACTTAGAGTGGTGTGGAAGGGGGGTGATTGTTCAGAGTGAGTGTGTGGGTGTGCGTGCATTTACATGTGCGTGCTAGTATCTATGATATTGTTATACTCTAATATTATCTTCATACTCTCAAGAAATGCCAAGACACATTGCACTAATAAATATCCATGGCTTTTGCTCTAGTAATGGACGAATATAAAACGGTTAGTTCCAACCCACCCATAATGCGTCGTGTGTCATACCTCCTCCTCGTTTCCAATCTCGTTAAAGCATTACAGATTGTCATGTGCCAAGCTGGCAGCAGCAGCCACAGTGAAACCCTTCAACGGTCTGTTGTTTGCTGCCTTAAATGAATCAGTTGCTCCCTAAGCTGTTCTTAGGGTATTGGCATGATAGGAAGAAAGCTACTAGCTACGCACATCCAATTAGCATTAGCTGGACAGAAACATAGCAAAACAAGGCCTATATCATAGTAGTATGTCGTAACCCGGTCCTCTATGAGTTGGACACTGTCGTTGCACATATCTGTTACCTCAGTATGATATTTCAGCAACACTTTACTTAAAACCTGACGGTACCATATAATGCTTTATAAACATGTATATAATGTCTTATAATACAGCTGTATTCTGATTCTAGACCTGTGGTTAAGCTGTTATGTCTTACGCTGAGTGTACAAAACATTAAGAATGCCCTCAGAACAGCTTCAATTCGTCGGAGCATGGACTCTACAAGGTGTCCAATGCTTCCCAAAGTTGTGTCAAGTTGGCTGGATGTCCTTTGGGTGGTGGACCATTCTTGATACACATGGGAAACTGTTGAGCTTGAAAAAGCCAGCAGTGTTGCAGTTCTTGACACAAACTGGTGCGCCGGCACCTACTAAATCAAATCAAATCAAATGTATTGGTCACAAATCATACCCCGTTCAAAGGTATTCACTCTCTGAATGGCACACATACACAATCCATGTCTCAATTGTCTCCTCCCCTTCATCTACACTGATTGAAGTGGATTTAACAAGTGACATTAATAAGGGATCATAGCTTTCACCTGGTCAGTCTGTCATGGAAAGAGCAGGTGTTCATAATGTTTTGTATGATCAGTGTATAATGAGGGTTTATACAGCTGTAGTAGACCTGTGGTCAAGGGCAACTTCTACCTAATGTGATCTGAATGTAATGTTAGCCCGTGTGTTGATGCTAATGCCAGGCATTGACCAGCCCTGGCTTACTGCAGTACCTCAGTCCTATCTGACCATGAAGAGGGTTGCAGAGCGGGGTGAGACTGTGTCCCACTGCTGACAACAGTTTGACCCTTGACCCCCCTCCACCCCAGTGGCTCTGCTTTTACCGGCTCAATAGCCACCACAAATCATGACCCGGGGTCCTATGAAATCCAATCCTGCTGTGAATTGATGTGTCCCAAATGGCACCCTATTCCCTATATAGTGCACTACTTTTGACTAAAGCCAAACGGGAGCCTGGGTCTCGGAGATAGGTCTGAAATATTATTTTCCCACTGGAAGAAGGCATCATTGAATTCATGTAAGAAGCAAAAGAGAGCGAAAATGCTCTCATCAGAATTGGAGAAAGGCATTCTTTACCTCATCCTGAAAAAGACGGTGATCGGCTTTGGTTGAATAGAACCCCCAATTTCCCACTTCTAACACAGAACAAGAGGGAGATCAGATGACCAAATAAAGAGTAGCTTTCAGTTGGAGAGATGAGGGAAGCAGCGAAATAGCAGTCAGCAGTGCTTCCCTCCACTTCACTTTAACTCCATTGCACACAATTAACCCCATTACACACAATTGAGTGTCATCTACTTTGGTGCATTTTGTTTTGACTCGTGCGCCTCGCAAACTCGCAAAGGCTGGCCTGCCTGGCAGTTCCTCTTCTGTGGTACACGTGAACTAGAAAGAGACCAAATGAGAACGACAGTGTATTTTTGCTTTCTTTCTCTTGTGCACTCTGTCACACACACACACACACACACCAGTCAGAGCCGTCAGGGTGCCGAGGCCTGTTTTATCTGCAGCTCACAGTTGGTAGTGTGAGAATGCAAGGCTGCCAGTCATCCTGGAGGAAGTGCTGCGCTGCAGATTAGAAAACCCAGGCAGCAGCTGAGTGGAATGGGACAGCACCAGGCGCTCACACAGAATATGCTCTGAAAACCAGAAAATATAATTATCTTTCTCCTTCTGGGGTTTCTGTCTCTCTCTTTTTCTCTCTCTCTCTGTCTCTCTCTCTCTCTCTCTCTCTCTCTCTCTGTCTCTCTCTCTCTCTCTCTCTCTCTCTCTCTGTCTCTGTCTCTGTCTCTCTCTCTCTCTCTCTCTCTCGTCTACTGACTTAAACATGTTGGGTGGCGTTGTTCCTCTGAATATGTTTCCTTGTGCATACTATAGCTATTTGAATAACGCAAGAATGTTTAGTGAAGTTGTATGGTGTATTGAGAAATTGTTAAAATATCCAATTATACATTTCTCTCTGACTATAAGTCATGTTGCTTGTAGGTATTAAAAGACTGGAATAGCTCTTTAGAGTCTGTTGGAAATGAAAATGATCTTACATCAATGGGACTCATATGCCTTTTTTTTGTCCGTTCGTCCATGCATGTGTTTACACAGTATAGTGGTTTGTGTGTTCACACAGAATCACATTTCATATTTATAGTTGCATTTGTATATAGCGTAAAACAGTCACATATGTCTTACACATCCCTTGTTTTGTGTTGCAGGACTCGGCCCAGGACGGCGTGATCACCAGAGACATCCACCGGACGTTCCCCGCTCACGACTACTTCAGAGACACTGACGGAGACGGACAGGACTCCCTCTACAAGATCTGTAAGGTACGGATGGATGGCACACTGGTCGACGTTTATGAAAGCATGTACACTCCCCTACCTATTTTATTTGGACAGTGAAGCTAAAACTTTTAATTTGGCTCTATACTCCAGCATTTTGGATTTGAGATCAAATGTTTAATTTGTATGTATGAAAAACCCTCAAATAAAAGGTGACATTCTGTACTGTCGCCTCATGTGAAACGTTTGATCTGAACCCCAAAATGCTAGAGTATAGAGCAAACTTAAATAGTTTTAGCTTCAGTCCCCAAATAAATACGTAGGGGAGTGTAGCTGTCAGAATTAATTTGTGTTTCTGTATCACTAAAACTATTCTTAGATCACTTGCGGGAGCAGCTAAAAGCTTAACTTAGATGATGAACCGATACATACTGAAGACATACAGTGAGGGGAAAAAAGTATTTGATCCCCTGCTGAGTTTGCCCACTGACAAAAAAATGATCAGTCTATAATTTTAATGGTAGGTTTATTTGAACAGTGAGAGACAGAATAACAACAACAAAAATCCAAAAAAACGCATGTCAAAAATGTATTTTAATGAGGGAAATAAGTATTTGACCTCCTCTCAATCAGAAAGACTTCTGGCTCCCAGGTGTCTTATACAGGTAACGAGCTGAGATTAGGAGCACACTCTTAAAGGGAGTGCTCCTAATCTCAGCTTGTTACCTGTATAAAAGACACCTGTCCACAGAAGCAATCAATCAATCAGATTCCAAACTCTCCACCATGGCCAAGACCAAAGAGCTCTCCAAGGGATGTCAGGGACAAGATTGTAGACCTACACAAGGCTGGAATGGGTTATAAGACCATCGCCAAGCAGCTTGGTGAGAAGGTGATAACAGTTGGTGCGATTATTTGCAAATGGAAGAAACACAAAAGAACTGTCAATCTCCCTCAGGCTGGGACTCCATGCAAGTGGGGAGAACAAGTATTTGATACACTGCCGATTTTGCAGGTTTCCGTACTTACAAAGCATGTAGAGGTCCAGAAAATCACATTGTATGGTTTTTAAGTAATTAATTTGCATTTTATTGCATGACATAAGTATTTAATCACCTACCAACCAGTAAGAATTCCGGCTCTCACAGACCTGTTGGTTTTTCTTTAAGAAGCCCTCCTGTTCTCCACTCATTACCTGTATTAACTGCACCTGTTTGAACTCGTTACCTGTATAAAAGACACCTGTCCACACACTCAATCAAACAGACTCCAACCTCTCCACAATGGCCAAGACCAGAGATCAGGGATAAAATTGTAGACCTGCACAAGGCTGGGATGGGCTACAGGACAATAGGCAAGCAGCTTGGTGAGAAGGCAACAACTGTTGGCGCAATTATTAGAAAATGGAAGAAGTTCAAGATGACGGTCAATCACCCTCGGTCTGGGGCTCCATGCAAGATCTCACCTCGTGGGGCATCAATGATCATGAGGAAGGTGAGGGATCAGCCCAGAACTACACGGCAGGACCTGGTCAATGACCCGAAGAGAGCTGGGACCACAGTCTCAAAGAAAACCATTAGTAACACACTACACCGTCATGGATTAAAATCCTGTAGCGCACGCAAGGTCCCCCTGCTCAAGCCAGCGCATGTCCAGGCCCGTCTGAAGTTTGCCGATGACCATCTGGATGATCCAGAGGAGGAATGGGAGAAGGTCATTTACTCCTGTCCTTCCTGTACCCTCAACCTCTCCCATCTATTTCTGATGTCTATCCGGTTTGATTTCTATTTGCCATATCTTTCAAACTGTGCTCTTTCACAAAAGTTCTTAACCTATATATGTTTTTTCGGACACAGTATGTGTTACATTAATTATCTTGTTATTAGTTGTTATTAGTCCCAACCTTCAGCTCCATTCAACCCCTCCCTTCTATCTCTTAACACCATCTATATTGGATTTATATTTGCCATATATTTCTCAATTGTGCTGTGATGTTTCACAAAAGTTCTGAACCTTTCAATTCTTATTGTTTCTACAGATTGTAAATAGAAAATAAACATTTTTGCTAAAAGTATGAGTACATTATTGATCGATTGACTATGACTTTTCAGATCACCCAGTAGCGCTATCTGTAACCAAAAACAAGCTACATATGGACAGTACCAAAACAAATTATCTAATGATGGTCTCTTCGCAGCAAAATCTGCAGAGCTGGGAAGGTTGTGTCCCCCATATAAATAACATTTCTATTGATTGCAAGAATTTTGTATAATAATTAAAATAGAAAATTCTAAGTTTTGAATCCGGCGTCGTTTTGCGTATCAGTTCATAAACAATGTGCCATGGAATCGGTATGTCAAATCTCTTCCCAACTATTTTGTAATCTATATGGCACGGCTGTCAATTATTTGGTCCTTAAATGAAACTGGTATACTTTTTTATTTATCACAATTTTCTTTAACCAATTATGGTCTTTAATGCAGGGCCGTTAGACAAGTTCCTTACTTTCTCCCCCTTCCACTTTCCTCTTCCATTTTTGCGGTAATGCTGCAATTAGTTGGTTTTCATTTTGGGTAGAGCAGACATTTCCATATGTTTTTGTTAGCTGCATGTATTTGATCCCCTGCTGATTTTGTACCTTTGTCCACTGACAAAGAAATGATCAGTCTATAATTTTAATGGTAGGTTTATTTGAATTGCATAACTCCACCAGTCCTACCTATGATATCATTTACGAAGATTATACATTTTTTTTTTTTTTTTTTTTTTATAAAAATGTTTTTTTTTATCAATTAGTATATTTGAGTTTAACCACAATATTTGTTGTATTATTAGGTTGTAATCTGAATAAAGGGGAAAAGGCCATTCTTTGAACATGGGGTGAGACATTCTTACTAATTTGCTAGAGAACCAGTTCGGATTTAAGTATAACTTTTGTATGACGGAAGCCTTTAGTGAGAGGTCTAATGCTTTAATATTGAATCTTTTTTTTCCCACATATAATTTAAAATACTCTTCGCTAGTTGTAGGCAAGACCATAAGCAAATAGGTAAACTGGGATATTACTAAGGAGTTAATCAGGGGGATCTTTCCACAAATTGACAGGTATTTACCTTTCCATGGTAGCAAGAACTTTCTATTAAAATTGATTGGAGTGAGATCATTTATTTATTTCGTGATACAGTGGGGAAAAAAAGTATTTAGTCAGCCACCAATTGTGCAAGTTCTCCCACTTAAAAAGATGAGAGAGGCCTGTAATTTTCATCATAGGTACACGTCAACTATGACAGACAAATTGAGAAAACAAAATGCAGAAAATCACATTGTAGGATATTTTATGAATTTATTTGCAAATTATGGTAGAAAATAAGTATTTGGTCACCTACAAACAAGCAAGATTTCTGGCTCTCACATACCTGTAACTTCTTCTTTAAGAGGCTCCTCTGTCCTCCACTCGTTACCTGTATTAATGGCACCTGTTTGAACTTGTTATCAGTATAAAAGACACCTGTCCACAACCTCAAACAGTCACACTCCAAACTCCACTATGGCCAAGACCAAAGAGCTGTCAAAGGACACCAGAAACAAAATTGTAGACCTGCACCAGGCTGGTAAGACTGAATCTGCAATAGGTAAGCAGCTTGGTTTGAAGAAATCAACTGTGGGAGCAATTATTAGGAAATGGAAGACATACAAGACCACTGATAATCTCCCTCGATCTGGGGCTCCACGCAAGATCTCACCCCGTGGGGTCAAAATGA
Organism: Coregonus clupeaformis; assembly: GCF_020615455.1. Lineage (NCBI taxonomy): Eukaryota > Metazoa > Chordata > Actinopteri > Salmoniformes > Salmonidae > Coregonus > Coregonus clupeaformis. The sequence continues at coordinate 25,948,404 of NC_059202.1, forward strand.
TCACAAGAACGGTGAGCAAAAATCCCAGAACCACACGGGGGGACCTAGTGAATGACCTGCAGAGAGCTGGGACCAAAGTAACAAAGCCTACCATCAGTAACACACTACGCCGCCAGGGACTCAAATACTGCAGTGCCAGACGTGTCCCCCTGCTTAAGCCAGTACATGTCCAGGCCTGTCTGAAGTTTGCTAGAGTGCATTTGGATGATCCAGAAGAGGATTGGGAGAATGTCATATGGTCAGATGAAACCAAAATAGAACTTTTTGGTAAAAACTCAACTCGTCGTGTTTGGAGGACAAAGAATACTGAGTTGCATCCAAAGAACACCATACCTACTGTGAAGCATGGGGGTGGAAACATCATGCTTTGGGGCTGTTTTTCTGCAAAGGGACCAGGACAACTGATCCGTGTAAAGGAAAGAATGAATGGGGCCATGTATCGTGAGATTTTGAGTGAAAACCTCCTTCCATCAGCAAGGGCATTGAAGATGAAACGTGGCTGGGTCTTTCAGCATGACAATGATCCCAAACACACCGCCCGGGCAACGAAGGATTGGCTTCGTAAGAAGCATTTCAAGGTCCTGAAGTGGCCTAGCCAGTCTCCAGATCTCAACCCCATAGAAAATCTTTGGAGGGAGTTGAAAGTCCGTGTTGCCCAGCGACAGCCCCAAAACATCACTGCTCTAGAGGAGATCTGCATGGAGGAATGGGCCAAAATACCAGCAACAGTGTGTGAAAACCTTGTAAAGACTTACAGAAAACGTTTGACCTGTGTCATTGCCAACAAAGGGTATATAACAAAGTATTGAGAAACTTTTGTTATTGACCAAATACTTATTTTCCACCATAATTTGCAAATATATTCATTAAAAATCCTACAATGTGATTTTCTGGATTTTTTTTCCTCATTTTGTCTGTCATAGTTGACGTGTACCTATGATGAAAATTACAGGCCTCTCTCATCTTTTTAAGTGGGAGAACTTCCACAATTGGTGGCTGACTAAATACTTTTTTCCCCCACTGTATGTATACCAAGTATATCCACATCACCATCAGACCATGTCATTGGTAAACTACACGGTAATGTAAAAGTTGTATTTCTTAGTGTTGGATCTGATTTTAATAGCTAACATTTCGATGGCCATAATAAATAGATATGCCGATAGTGGACAACCTTGTTTTACTCCTCTTGACAGTTTAAAACTTTCTGAGAAATAACATTATTTACTATTTTACACCTAAGGTTACTATACATGAATTTAACCCATTTTATAAGAGATCCTCCTAATTTGAAATGTTCCAGGCATTTATATATAAACTCCAGTCGTACTTTATCAAAGCCTTTTCAAAGTCAGCTATGAATAGCAGGCCTGGTTCCCCATATTTTTCATAGTGTTCAATTGTGTCCAGTACTTTCTGTAAATTATCTCCAATGTATCGTCCATGCTACAGATTCTTTCATCTAGTTTTTCAGAGAACACAGAAGGATGCTGTGGTGAAACAACAGAATGAAACGCGTACACACACACACACACACACACACAAAGTGTCAGAAAGTCTTAACATCATTTATGTTACCAAGTAGGTCAGTTTAGCGCCAGGCTCTCAATTGTATGCCAATACATGTAGATTGCTTGTTGATAGGGTTGGTTAGTTCCTGAAGAGACGTGTACTTTTGTCTCCCATTCTATTCCTACAATGCTTTTTGTCCAGGTAAGTTCAAAACTTGTGAAGGAATTGTGTTAGGGCATTCAAAAAACAGTCCAGAATCACATCCCCCTGTACCTATAATTTAAATCATTACGATCTAAAAGGCAAAAACTGATCCCAGATCAGTACTCCTACTCTGAGACCCTTCGTGAATACGGGCCCAGAAGAGGAGGAAACGGTAATATAATATAAATAATATTTACATTTAGCAGGCGCTTTTATCCAAAGCGACTTAGTCATGTGTGCATTCATTTTACGTATATTGGTGGTGCCAGAAATCGAACCCACTACCCTGGCATTACAAGTGCTATGCTCTACCATCTGCACTACAAAGGACCACAATAGGGCGATGGTGAACATTAGGTCAAATTCTCCACCACGTGATTGGTTGTACTCCAAAAGATAATCATTATACACAACAGTCAGCCACAGTTAATCTGTCCCTAAGCAAATGAAATTAGGCCCGACTGACAAATAGGGATGTCATCTATCCTGGACCCCCATCCATCTAGCACTGTACATCCGTCTAAACGTGGCAGAGCGGGCTGAATGGCAACACTCCATCAAATGTCTCTCACTCTCAAGACAGCCTGGCGGAGTATAGCTCCTCAATTACACTTCTATCTGTATTCCCTACCAGGTGGGAAACAAATAGATAAACATATTCCATTTTTGTTTTAAAAGCAATGAATGGGGATTCAAGATACAATTTTAAAGGTTGTTACAGCAATCAAGACGCATTGACATAATGTATGTAATATTATAGTCAACCATGGATTTTATTTGAATCCACTTTGGTAAGGTTAATATTTTACACCAATAATTATGACAGAGGATGTCATAAACAATCAAGATGGCTAATCTTTGCACCCAGAACCAAGTCTCTAGAAACTACATGATGCCAGCTGATGAGAACCCTGTATACACTGATGGTGTGAATCGATGAGCTAGTTAGTCACGTAGCCACTCATGTCATTAATTATGTCCTGCTTATGACATTGTTATGTAGGTCCTCGGGACAGAAGGTTCAAGTGACGTCGAATATGTCCAGTAGTAGGGCACAAGTCTCTGGTCAAAAGTAGCACAGTGTTATTAAAGATTTTTTATGACTAAACCAAGATAGACCACAGCTTGTCGATTCCAATGGGAACAAATGAGTCATAGTGGGCAGAACAAGCCAGCCAGTGGGCTTCCTCTCACTACCATATTTGGTAGTAAGTGAAAACGCCAACCGGATGCTTCACATTTATACATCCAGTGAAATATCTGTCTCATTGTTCGATCTGTGGTATTATGGAGAGTAGGGTGTCATTTGAGATGTAAAGTGTACAGTGCATTCGGAAAGTATTCAAACCCCTTGACTTTTTCCACATTTTGTTGTGTTACAGCCTTATTCTAAAATGGATTAAAAAAGAAAAAAATCCCTATCAATCTACACATAATACCCCATAATGACAAAGCAAAAACAGGTTTTTAGAATTTTTTTCAAACGTAAAATAAAAACCAGTAATACCTTATTTACGTAAGTATTCAGACCCTTTGCTATGAGACTCGAAATTGAGCTCAGGTGTATCCTGTTTCCATTGATCATCCTTGAGATGTTTCTACAACTTGATTGGAATCCACCTGTGGTAAATTCAATTGATTGGACATGATTTGGAAAGGCACACACCTGTCTATATAAAGTGCCACAGTTGACAGTGCATGTCAGAGCAAAAACCAAGCCATGAGGTCGAAGTAATTGTCCGTAGAGCTCAGAGACAGAATTGTGTCGAGGCACAGATCTGGGGAAGGGTACCAAAGCATGTCTGCAGCATTGAAGGTTCCCAAGACTACAGTGGCCTCCTCCATTCTTAAATGGAAGAAGTTTGGAACCACCAAGACTCTTCCTAGATCTGGCCCCCGGCCAAACTGAGCAATCGGGGGAGAAGGGCCTTGGTCAGGGAGGTGACCAAGAACCCGATGGTCACTCTGACAGAACTCCAGAGTTCCTCTGTGGAGATGAGAGAACCTTCCAGAAGGACAACCATCTCTGCACCAATCAGGCCTTTATGGTAGAGTGGCCAGACGGAAGCCACTCCTGACTAAAAGGCACATGACAGCCCTCCTTGGAGTTTGCCAAAAGGCACCTAATGGACTCTCAGACATGATAAACAAAATTCTCTGGTCTGATCAAACCAACATTGAACTCTTTGACCTGAATGCCAAGCATCACGTCTGGAGGAAACCTGGCACTATCCCTACGGTGAAGCATGGTGGCAGCATCATGCTGTGGGGATGTTTTTCAGCGGCAGGGACTGGGAGACTAATCAGGATCGAGGGAAAGATGAACGGAGCAAAGTACAGAGAGATCCTTGATGAAAACCTGCTCCAGAGCGCTCAGGACCTCAGACTGGGGTGATGGTTCACCTTCCAACAGGACAACGACCCTACGCACACAGCCAAGACAACGCAGGAGTGGCTTCGGGACAAGTCTCTGAATGTCCTTGAGTGGCCCAGCCAGAGCCCGGACTTGAACCCGATCAACCATCTCTGGAGAACCCTGAAAATAGCTGTGCAGTGACGCTCCCATCCAACCTGACAGAGCTTGAGAGGATCTGCAGAGAAGAATGGGAGAAACTCCCCAAATACAGGTGTGCCAAGTGTCATACCCAAGAAGACTCGAGGCTGTAATTGCTGCCAAAGGTGCTTCAAAAAAGTACTGAGTAAATTGTCTGAATACTTATCTAAATGTGATATTTCTAAAAACATGTTTTTGCTTTGTCATTATGGGTTATTGTGTGTAGATTGATTATATAAAAAAAATAATATCAATTTTAGAATAAGACTGTAACGTGGAAAAAGTCAAGGGGTCTGAATACTTTCCGAATGCACTGTATGTCTTTTCATCTTTCCCTGCAATAGGGTGATTCCCCAAACTGTAGATTTCGAGGAGGCTGTTTTGCCAACTGTGCTTTGAAGAAGACAGAACCAGGGAGCCGTCTCTCTCTCTCTCTCTCTCTCGCTCGCTCTCTCCTCCCTCCCTCCCTGTTGTTAAATCTGCCCTTTGAAAACAGGGCTTTGCGAAGCTTTGCATCTCTTGATTGGCCCAGCAAGATTAAAGTCACTCAGATAAAGATGGTCCCGAAAGGCTTTCAGCAAGAAACAAAGGAAATATGCTTTCTATGCTGTATGAGGTGTGCGAATGTTCCTCTCCCAACTCAACATGTACTATCGATGTGAGCGAGCTGATAGTGCTATATACTGTAAAGCATTTCACTGCTCCTTTTATACCTGCTGGAAACTGTGTACGTGACAAAGACCATTATATTTTTTTAGTATAGTCTAGGCACTTAAAAGGCTTTCAAAACAGACAGTTGAAAATGAATCTAAAACTGCAGTCGTTGAGCAAATTTAAAACCACAAATAACAAACGAACACCCTAGTATCTACTGTGAGAAGGACTTACCCTCCGGAATATTTATACACCTTTTGAACTGCAGAGGAGTGATCATTCCTAAAGTGAATATTTGGTGTGTCACATTTTAACAAACACAAACTACTTGCTCAGTATGTTACATGCATGTTACACACACACAGCCTCTTATGCATGGTATGAGGTGGCTAATGTTATTCGCTCTCTGCTTTGTGTTCCAGGCCTATTCAGTCTATGATGAGGAGATTGGCTACTGTCAGGGACAGTCCTTCCTGGCTGCAGTGCTGCTACTGCATGTAAGTGGGGCTCAAACCTCAATACAACGTCTACACAGCGTCTATGGAACCCATAGAGAGATGTTGAGAATGAAGTCTGCACTGTTGTGACAGACAATTTAATTAAATAATAAAAAGGCATTACATTGGCTCTGGAGAAACTATTGCAGAGCGCAGAGTTTACATTTATCCAAAGTGCACTTATTAAGATTCAGTTGTATTGGGACTGATAGTGAGAACAATGGAGAGAGTAGAGAGAAAGAAGGAAAGTTCAGGTGGAACAGAGGGAGGAGAGTGCAGCAGGAACGGAGTGAATAAGTGAACAACAGGACAGTAAATCTGAGAGGAGGTGGGAGGTAGGAAGGAGGGAGAGCGGATGAGTGATATATCGAGATGGAAGGAGAAGTATGGAAGGGAAAAGTGCAGAGGGATAGAGTGAGGATGAGTGGAGCAGTAATAAAAGAGAGATGGAGGGAGAAGTGGAGAGAGGGTGGGAGGAGGAGTGGAGGGAGAAGAGATGGAGGGAGAAGAGATGGAGGGAAAAGTGGAGAGAGGATGGGAGGAGAAGAGATGGGAGGAGAAGTGGAGAGAGGATGGGAGGAGAAGAGATGGGAGGAGAAGTGGAGAGAGGATGGGAGGAGAAGTGGAGAGAGGATGGAGGGAGAAGTGGAGAGAGGATGGAGGGAGAAGTGGAGAGAGGATGAAGGGAGAAGTGGAGAGAGGATGGAGGGAGAAGTGGAGAGAGGATGGAGGGAGAAGTGGAGAGAGGATGGAGGGAGAAGTGGAGAGAGGATGGAGGGAGAAGTGGAGAGAGGATGGAGGGAGAAGTGGAGAGAGGATGGAGGGAGGAGATGAAAAGGTGAGCAAGGTGTGAAAGAGAGAACGAGGGATGGAAGGAGGAGTAGAGTGATAGAAGAGAAGGGGGAGAGAGAGGGGGAGAAGTGGAAGAGAGGTGTCCAGAATATTAATGGCCCATTCAGCCCAGGACACACACATGGTCTATCTGATTAAATATCTACCACTCTCTCTGCGTGTGGGTGGGTCTCTCTCTCGCTCTCTCTCACTGTCACTCACACTCACACGCACTGTTTGTGTATTAAAGGGGGGGGGCAATACTCACCCCCTTTATCTTTCACACTGACACTCCCACCTTCTGGTTTTCTTTCAAACACTCACCAGATTCTCACCTTGTTTCTCACTCCCTCACACACTTCATCCTCCTTTCTCTTTTAGTCCCTCTCTCACTTTTCCCTCTGCTCCAACTGTCTCCTAACTCTTCTTCATGGGTCTAAGAAAACCTCCCTCTCAATCCACATAAAACAACACTTTCAAGTGACAAGAGACTCCACCAATCATTCCTCCTACTCCTGTTTATGGCAGTGTATTGTTTATTAAGAAAAGCCTTAGAGCTGAAATGTTGACATTATATAAAGTGGGGAAAAAAAGTATTTAGTCAGCCACCAATTGTGCAAGTTCTCCCACTTAAAAATATGAGAGAGGCCTGTAATTTTCATCATAGGTACACGTCAATTATGACAGACAAAATGAGGAAAAAAAATCCAGAAAATCACATTGTAGGATTTTTAATGAATTTATTTGCAAATTATGGTGGAAAATAAGTATTTGGTCAATAACAAAAGTTTCTCAATACTTTGTTATATACCCTTTGTTGGCAATGACACAGGTCAAACGTTTTCTGTAAGTCTTCACAAGGTTTTCACACACTGTTGCTGGTATTTTGGCCCATTCCTTCATGCAGATCTCCTCTAGAGCAGTGATGTTTTGGGGCTGTCGCTGGGCAACACGGACTTTCAACTCCCTCCAAAGATTTTCTATGGGGTTGAGATCTGGAGACTGGCTAGGCCACTCCAGGACCTTGAAATGCTTCTTACGAAGCCACGCCTTCGTTGCCCGGGCGGTGTGTTTGGGATCACTGTCATGCTGAAAGACCCAGCCACGTTTCATCTTCAATGCCCTTGCTGATGGAAGGAGGTTTTCACTCAAAATCTCACGATACATGGCCCCATTCATTCTTTCCTTTACACGGATCAGTCGTCCTGGTCCCTTTGCAGAAAAACAGCCCCAAAGCATGATGTTTCCACCCCCATGCTTCACAGTAGGTATGGTGTTCTTTGGATGCAACTCAGCATTCTTTGTCCTCCAAACACAACGAGTTTAGTTTTTACCAAAAAGTTCTATTTTGGTTTCATCTGACCATATGACATTCTCCCAATCCTCTTCTGGATCATCCAAATGCACTCTAGCAAACTTCAGACGGGCCTGGACATGTACTGGCTTAAGCAGGGGGACACGTCTGGCACTGCAGGATTTGAGTCCCTGGCGGCGTAGTGTGTTACTGATGGTAGGCTTTGTTACTTTGGTCCCAGCTCTCTGCAGGTCATTCACTAGGTCCCCCCGTGTGGTTCTGGGATATTTGCTCACCGTTCTTGTGATCATTTTGACCCCACGGGGTGAGATCTTGCGTGGAGCCCCAGATCGAGGGAGATTATCAGTGGTCTTGTATGTCTTCCATTTCCTAATAATTGCTCCCACAGTTGATTTCTTCAAACCAAGCTGCTTACCTATTGCAGATTCAGTCTTCCCAGCCTGGTGCAGGTCTACAATTTTGTTTCTGGTGTCCTTTGACAGCTCTTTGGTCTTGGCCATAGTGGAGTTTGGAGTGTGACTGTTTGAGGTTGTGGACAGGTGTCTTTTATACTGATAACAAGTTCAAACAGGTGCCATTAATACAGGTAACGAGTGGAGGACAGAGGAGCCTCTTAAAGAAGAAGTTACAGGTCTGTGAGAGCAAGAAATCTTGCTTGTTTGTAGGTGACCAAATACTTATTTTCCAGCATAATTTGCAAATAAATTCATAAAAAATCCTACAATGTGATTTTCTGGATTTTTTTTATAAAATTTGTCTGTCATAGTTCACGTGTACCTATGATGAAAATTACAGGCCTCTCTCTCTATATATATACAGTGGGGGAAAAAAGTATTTAGTCAGCCACCAATTGTGTAAGTTCTCCCACTTAAAAAGATGAGAGAGGACTGTAACTTCTTCTTTAAGAGGCTCCTCTGTCCTCCACTCGTTACCTGTATTAATGGCACCTGTTTGAACTTGTTATCAGTATAAAAGACACATGTCCACAACCTCAAACAGTCACACTCCAAACTCCACTATGGCCAAGACCAAAGAGCTGTCAAAGGACACCAGAAACAAAATTGTAGACCTGCACCAGGCTGGGAAGACTGAATCTGCAATGGGTAAGCAGCTTGGTTTGAAGAAATCAACTGTGGGAGCAATTATTAGGAAATGGAAGACATACAAGACCACTGATAATCTCCCTCGATCTGGGGCTCCACGCAAGATCTCACCCCGTGGGGTCAAAATGATCACAAGAACGGTGAGCAAAAATCCCAGAACCACACGGGGGGACCTAGTGAATGACCTGCAGAGAGCTGGGACCAAAGTAACAAAGCCTACCATCAGTAACACACTATGCCGCCAGGGACTCAAATCCTGCAGTGCCAGACGTGTCCCCCTGCTTAAGCCAGTACATGTCCAGGCCCATCTGAAGTTTGCTATAGTGCATTTGGATGATCCTGAAGAGGATTGGGAGAATGTCATATGGTCAGATGAAACCAAAATAAAACTTTTTGGTAAAAACTCAACTTGTCGTGTTTGGAGGACAAAGAATGCTGAGTTGCATCCAAAGAACACCATACCTACTGTGAAGCATGGGGGTGGAAACATCATGCTTTGGGGCAGTTTTTCTGCAAAGGGACCAGGACGACTGATCCGTGTAAAGGAAAGAATGAATGGGGCCATGTATCGTGAGATTTTGAGTGAAAATGATCCCAAACACACCGCCCGGGCAACGAAGGAGTGGCTTCGTAAGAAGCATTTCAAGGTCCTGGAGTGGCCTAGCCAGTCTCCAGATCTCAACCCTATAGAAAATCTTTGGAGGGAGTTGAAAGTCCGTGTTGCCCAGCGACAGCCCCAAAACATCACTGCTCTAGAGGAGATCTGCATGGAGGAATGGGCCAAAATACCAGCAACAGTGTGTGAAAACCTTGTGAAGACTTACAGAAAACGTTTGACCTGTGTCATTGCCAACAAAGGGTATATAACAAAGTATTGAGAAACTTTTGTTATTGACCAAATACTTATTTTCCACCATAATTTGCAAATAAATTCATAAAAAATCCTACAATGTGATTTTCTGGAATTTTTTTCCTCATTTTGTCTGTCATAGTTGACGTGTACCTATGATGAAAATTACAGGCCTCTCTCATCTTTTTAAGTGGGAGAACTTGCACAATTGGTGGCTGACTAAATACTTTTTTCCCCCACTGTGTGTGTGTATGTATGTATGTATATATATATATATATATATATATATATATATATATATATATATATATATATATATATATATCGATCTCATAAAAATCGAACAAGTCAAAGGATAAAATGAAACAATTGTCGCTTCACCTCCCATATCTCAGACCTCTCCTTCTCTCATTCCTCCGTTGGTATATTCTAGCTAACCCCCACTGGTTTTGTTTCGTCCTGTGGATGTAGATGCCTGAGGAGCAGGCGTTCTGTGTGCTGGGGAGGATTATGTATGAGTACGGCCTGAGGGAACTCTACAAGAACAACTTTGAGGATCTGCACTGCAAGTTCTACCAGCTGGAACGACTGCTCCAGGTTAGTCCGCCTGCATCTCTAAAGCCCTCTGAAAAACGTCAAACCTAACAAAATGTCACATAATGATTGTGGTCATGAGACTGGATGGTTATGTTTGTGTGTGTCTGTGTGTTCTTGCATGCGTGTGTATGTGCACACACATGTATCTGCAGACACTTACCCATGCTCTATGCACCTTAACGTTGGAATCCGCAGTAGGGGTAAACGGCGCCAGTGTCCGCCCCACGGACATTATTGTTTTTGTTTTGTTGATGAAGCAGAGGCAGGGAGCGCTGGGAATGCGTTGCGCATCGGATGTAGCAGTTTCACCATTAAGGATTCCAGCTTGAAGAGTGCTGACTGACTCTATTCTTGTTAGGGCTAGCCTTAGGTTCGTTATTAGGCTAAATCCACTCCAAATTGGACTTTAATTTTGTACGGAAATCCATTTTAGCCTCCCCTAAGTAGGTTTTTTTCAGCACTGTATTGACAAGCTCCCCAAGGCTAAGGAGTATTAGCGTTAATCGCTAAGGGTTGGCATACAGGTGGAATCAAGCCAGTTTCTCTTTCTCTTCTCTCTCCAGCTCTCTCTCCTTCACTCACTCCCTCTCTCTGACGGTGCTTTCTGAGCTGTGATGATGATCGCTTGCTTGACTGATTGACTTGACTGATTTACACTATTAGTCTGTCAATCAATGTATTGGTATATACAGTGCCTTCTGAAAATATTCAGCCCCCTTGACTTTTTCCACATTTTGTTACGTTACAGCCTTATTCTAAAATTGATTAAAAAATAAGTACATATCAGCAATCTACACACAATACCCCATAATGACAAAGCAAAAACGTTTTTTTTTGACAGTTAAGCACATTCAAAATAAAAAACAGAAATACGTAGGTATTCAGACCCTTTGCTATGAAACTCGAAATTGAGCTTGTGCATCCTGTTTCCATTGATCATCCTTGAGATGTTTCTACAACTTGATTGGAGTCCACCTGTGGTAAATTCAATTGATTGGACATGATTTGATTTGTCTATATAAGGTCCCACAGTTGACAGTGCATGTCAGAGCAAAAACCAAGCCATGAGGTCGAAGGAATTGTCTGTAGAGCTCCGAGACAGGATTGTGTCGAGGCACAGGTCTGGGGAAGGGTACCAAAAAAAATCTGCAGCATTGAAGGCCCCAAGAACACAGTGGCCTCCATCATTCTTAAATGGAAGAAGTTTGGAACCACCAAGACTCTTCCTAGAGCTGGCCGCCTGGCCAAACTGAGCAATCGGGGGAGAAGGGCATTGGTCAGGGAGGTGACCAAGAACCCGATGGTCACTCTGACAGAGCTCCAGAGTTCCTCTGTGGAGATGAGAGAACCTTCCAGAAGGACAACCATCTCTGCAGCACTCCACCAATCAAGCCCGCTTGGAGTTTGCCAAAAGGCACCTAAAGACTCTCAGACCATGAGAAACAAGATTCTCTGGCCTGATGCAAGCAAGATTGAACTCTTTGGACTGAATGTCAAGCGTCACGTTTGGAGGAATCCTGGCACCATCCCTACGGTGAAGCATGGTGGTAGCAGCATCATGCTGTGGGGATGTTTTTCAGTGGTAGGGACTGGGAGACTAGTCAGGATCGAGGAAAAGATGAACGGAGCATAGTACAGAGAGATCCTTGATGAAAACCTGCTCCAGAGCACTCAGGACCTCAGCGCTCAGGACAACAACCCTAAGCACACAGCCAAGACAACGCAGGAGTGGCTTCGGGACAAGTTTCTGAATGTCCTTGAGTGGTCAAGCCAGAGCCCAGACTTGAACCTGATTGAACATCTCTGGAGAGACTTGAAAATAGCTGTGCAGCGATGCTCCCCATCCAACCTGACAGAGCTTGAGAGGAACTGCAGAGAAGAATGGGAGAAACTCCCCAAATACAGGTGTGCCAAGCTTGTAGCGTCATACCCAAGAAGATTCGATGTTGTAATCGCTGCCAAAGGTGCTTTAACAAAGTACTGAGTGAGGTCTGAGTACTTATGTTAATGTGATACTTTAGTTGTATATGTAAAAAAAATTATCTAACATTTCTACAAACCTGTTTTTGCTTTGTCATTATGGGGTATTGTGTGTAGATTGATGAGTACTGTGAAATTAACTCCTCTTTCTTCTTACTGAGTGGTTTCCTCTCTTCTTATTTCCTATCTCCAGGAACAACTCCCAGAACTCTGGTCCCACTTCCAGGAGCTCAATCTGGAAGCTCACATGTATGCCTCTCAGTGGTTCCTCACGCTCTTCACAGCCAAGTTCCCCCTCTGCATGGTCTTCCACATCACTGACCTGCTGTTGTGTGAGGTAAGAAGTTAAGAAGCCCCACAATTGACCCAACACTAGTGTTAAGACTCATTTTAACACGACTCCTAATCCCAACACTGGTCCTTACCTTAGCCCTACTCCTACCCCAACACTGGTCTTTACCTTAGCCCTATTCTTTACCACAACACAGACCATTACCAACCTGCTATTGGTACACTAAACTTAAAGGGATTCTTTGGGATTTTGGAGTAGGAGTAGGGCTTTATCTACTTCCCCAGAGTCAGATGAACTCGTGGATACCATTTTTACGTCTGGTTGCAGTTTGAAGGAAGTTGCTAACTAGCGCAATTGCTAACTAGCATTAGCGCAATGACTGGAAGTCTATGGCAGTGATTTTCAACTTGTGGGTTGAGGTTTTGAATGGGTCGCGGGTATAAAACAAAACACTTTTTTTAATTACATTTTTTATACTCCAGTCTGAACTTAAACGACTTAAAGCAGGTAGAAAGTGTGTAGAAATGATAATGAACTTACATTTTTTTATAATTGAATCTAATAATTGAATCTCTAATATAGAGCCATTAGCAGCGCTATTTCTGGTTGATTTTGTAGTCTCAAACCAGTGAGTTTATTAGCATTCTACATCAAAATGTTATTATTGACAATGAAAGAGGTGGGAGTGTTGTTCCCTTGTCATGTAATTGCTACTTTTACTATCAATATAGCATAAAAAAATAGTTTTCCAGATTGTATTTTGGTGGTTTTTTTTCACGATGTGAATATTGCGTCGCGACTGAGACAACCTGGTTCAAGTTGGGTCCCGAGGCAAAACCAGTTGAGAACTAATTGCAGCATTACCACAACAATAGAAGAGGAAAGTGGATAGGGGAAAAAGTAAGGAACTTGTCTGTCGGCCCTGCATTAAAACCATAATTGGTTAAAGAAAATTTTGATAAATAAAAAAGTGTTTCATTTCAGGACCAAAGGATTGACAGCCTTCCCATATAGATTGCAAAATAGTTGGGAAGAGATTTTTGACGTACCAATTCCATGGTAAAAAAAATAATTGTAAATGGTTTATGAACTGATACGCATAGCAACGCCGGATTCAAAACTTAGATTTTTTCAATTTAAATTATTATACAAAATTCTTGCTACCAATAGAATGTTATTTATATGGGGGATACAATCTTCCCAGCTCTGCAGATTTTGCTGCGAAGAGACAGAATCATTAGATCATTTGTTCTGGTACTGTACGTTTGTAGCTTGTTTTTGGTCACAGGTCCAGGAATGGCTTAAGGATTGCAATATTTACCTGGAGCTAACCCTGCAGATGGCACTACTGGGTGATCTGAAAAGTCATAGTCAATCGATCAATAATATAATAATACTTTTAGTAATGTTTACTTTCGATTTACAATCTGTAGAAACAATGAGAATAGAAGGGTTCAGTACTTTTGTGAAACATCACAGTACAGATTACGAAATATATGGCAAAAAGAAATCCAATATGGATGGTGTTAAGTCGGAAGTTTACATACACCTTAGCCAAATACATTTAAACTCAGTTTTTCACAATTCCTGACATTTAATCCTAGTAAAAATGTTGTCCCCATGTGCAGTTGCAAACCATAGTCTGGCTTTTTTATGGTGGTTTTGGAGCAGTGGCTTCTTCCTTGCTGAGCGGCCTTTCAGGTTAGGTCGATATAGGACTCATTTTACTGTGGATATAGATACTTTTGAACCTGTTTCCTCCAGCATCTCCAAGGTCCTTTGCTGTTGTTCTGGGATTGATTTGCACTTTTCGCACTAAAGTACGTTCATCTCTAGGAGACCGAACGCGTCTCCTTCCTGAGCGGTATGACGGCTGCGTGGTCCCATGGTGTTTATACTTGCGTACTATTGTTTGTACAGATGAACGGGGTACCTTTAGGCGTTTGGAAATTGCTCCCATGGATGAACCAGATTTGTGGAGGTCTACAATTTTTTTTCTGAGGTCTTGGCTGATTTCTTTGGTTTTCCCATGATGTCAAGCAAAGAGGCACTGAGTTTGAAGGTAGGCCTTGAAATACATCCACAGGTACACCTCTCATTGACTCAAATGATGTCAATTAGCCTATCAGAAGCTTCTAAAGCCATGACATCATTTTCTGGAATTTTCCAAGCTGTTGAAAGGCACAGTCAACTTAGTGTATGTAAACTTCTGACCCACTGGAATTGTGAAACAGTGAATTATAAGTGAAATAATCTGTCTGTAAACAACTGTTTGAAAAATTACTTGTGTCATGCACAAAGTAGATGTCCTAACCGACTTGCCAAAACTATAGTTTGTTAACAAGAAATTTGTGGAGTGGTAGAAAAACGAGTTTTAATGACTCCAACCTAAGTGCATGTAAACTTCCGACTTCAACTGTAGATGGGAGGGGTTGAATGGAGCTGAAGGTTGGGACTAATAACTAATAACAACAAAATAACTATAAGTAAGTAAAACATACTGTGTCCATAATAAGTATATACAGTGGGGGAAAAAAGTATTTAGTCAGCCACCAATTGTGCAAGTTCTCCCACTTAAAAAGATGAGAGAGGCCTGTAATTTTCATCATAGGTACACGTCAACTATGACAGACAAAATGAGGAAAAAAAATCCAGAAAATCACATTGTAGGATTTTTAATGAATTTATTTGCAAATTATGGTGGAAAATAAGTATTTGGTCAATAACAAAAGTTTCTCAATACTTTGTTATATACCCTTTGTTGGCAATGACACAGGTCAAACGTTTTCTGTAAGTCTTCACAAGGTTTTCACACACTGTTGCTGGTATTTTGGCCCATTCCTCCATGCAGATCTCCTCTAGAGCAGTGATGTTTTGGGGCTGTCGCTGGGCAACACATACTTTCAACTCCCTCCAAAGATTTTCTATGGGGTTGAGATCTGGAGATTGGCTAGGCCACTCCAGGACCTTGAAATGCTTCTTACGAAGCCACTCCTTCGTTGCCCAGGCGGTGTGTTTGGGATCATTGTCATGCTGAAAGACCCAGCCACGTTTCATCTTCAATGCCCTTGCTGATGGAAGGAGGTTTTCACTCAAAATCTCACGATACATGGCCCCATTCATTCTTTCCTTTACACGGATCTGTCGTCCTGGTCCCTTTGCAGAAAAACAGCCCCAAAGCATGATGTTTCCACCCCCATGCTTCACAGTAGGTATGGTGTTCTTTGGATGCAACTCACCATTCTTTGTCCTCCAAACCCGACGAGTTGAGTTTTTACCAAAAAGTTATATTTTGGTTTCATCTGACCATATGTCATTCTCCCAATCCTCTTCTGGATCATCCAAATGCACTCTAGCAAACTTCAGACGGGCCTGGACATGTACTGGCTTAAGCAGGGGGACACGTCTGGCACTGCAGGATTTGAGTCTCTGGCGGTGTAGTGTGTTACTGATGGTAGGCTTTGTTACTTTGGTCCCAGCTCTCTGCAGGTCATTCACTAGGTCCCCCCGTGTGGTTCTGGGATTTTTGCTCACCGTTCTTGTGATAACTTTGACCCCAAGGGGGGGAGATCTTGCGTGGAGCCCCAGATCGAGGGAGATTATCAGTGGTCTTGTATGTCTTCCATTTACTAATAATTGCTCCCACAGTTGATTTCTTCAAACCAAGCTGCTTACCTATTGCAGATTCAGTCTTCCCAGCCTGGTGCAGGTCTACAATTTTGTTTCTGGTATCCTTTGACAGCTCTTTGGTCTTGGCCATAGTGGAGTTTGGAGTGTGACTGTTTGAGGTTGTGGACAGGTGTCTTTTATACTGATAACAAGTTCAAACAGGTGCCATTAATACAGGTAACGAGTGGAGGACAGAGGAGTCTCTTAAATAAGAAGTTACAGGTCTGTGAGAGACAGAAATCTTGCTTGTTTGTAGGTGACCAAATACTTATTTTCCACCATAATTTGCAAATAAATTCATTAAAAATCCTACAATGTGATTTTCTGGAATTTTTTTCCTCAATTTGTCTGTCATAGTTGACGTGTACCTATGATGAAAATTACAGGCCTCTCTCATCTTTTTAAGTGGGAGAACTTGCACAATTGGTGGCTGACTAAATACTTTTTTTCCCCACTGTATGTTATAGGTTGAGAACTTTTGTGAAAGAGCACAGTTTGAAAGATATGGCATAGACAGAGGCTTGCGAAAGTATTCACCCCCCTTGGCAATTTTCCTATTTTGTTGCCTTACAACCTGGAATTAAAATGGATTTTTTGGGGGTTTGTATCATTTGATTTACACAACATGCCTACCACTATTCACCCCCCCTTTTGCAGCAATTACAGCTGCAAGTTTCTTGGGGTATGTCTCTATAAGCTTGGCACATCAAGCCACTGGGATTTTTTCCCATTCTTCAAGGCAAAACTGCTCCAGCTCCTTCAAGTTTGGATGGGTTCCGCTGGTGTACTGCATTCTTTGAGTCCTACCACAGATTCTCAATTGGATTGAGGTCTGGGCTTTGACTAGGCCATTCCAAGACATTTAAATGTTTCCCTTTAAACCACTCGTGTTGATTTAGGTAATTGTCCTGCTGGAAGGTAAACCTTAGTCCCAGTCTCAAATCTCTGGAAGACTGAAACAAGTTTCTCTGAAGAATTTCCCTGTATTTAGCGCCATCCATCATTCCTTCAATTCTGACCAGTGTCCCAGTCCCTGCCGATGAAAAACATCCCCACAGCATGATGCTGCCACCACCATGCTTCACTGTGGGATGGTGTTCTCTGGGTGATGAGGTGTTGGGTTTGCGCCAGACATAGCATTTTCCTTGATGGCCAAAAAGCTCAATTTTAGTCTCATCTGACCAGAGTACCTTCTTCCATATGTTTGGGGAGTCTCCCACATGCCTTTTGGCGAACACCAAACGTGTTTGCTTATTATTTTCTTTAAGCAATGGCCTTTTTCTGGCCACTCTTCTGTAAAGCCCAGCTCTGTGGAGTGTACGGCTTAAAGTGGTCCTATGGACAGAAACTCCAATCTCCGCTGTGGAGCTTTGCAGCTCCTTCAGGGGTCTCTTTGTTGCCTCTCTGATTAATGCCCTCCTTGCCTGGTCCGTGAGTTTTGGTGGGTGGCCCTCTCTTGGCAGGTTTGTTGTGGTGCCATATTCTTTCAATTTTTTAATAATGGATTTAATGGTGCTCCGTGGGATATTCAAAGTTTCTGATATTTTTTTATAACCCAACCCTGATCTGTACTTCTCCACAACTTTGTCCCTGACCTGTTTGGAGAGCTCCCTGGTCTTCATAGTGCCGCTAGCTTGGTGGTGCCCCTTGCTTAGTGGTGTGGTAGACTCTGGGGCCTTTCAGAAAAGGTGTATATATACTGAGATCATGTGACAGATCATGTGACACTTATTTAACTAATTATGTGACTTCTGAAGGTAATTGGTTGCACCAGATCTTATTTAGGGGCTTCATATCAAAGGGGGTGAATACATATGCACGCACCACTTTTCCGTTATTTATTTTTTATAATTTTCTGAAACAAGTTATTTTTTTCATTTCACTTCACCAATTTGGACAATTTTGTGTATGTCCATTACATGAAATCCAAATAAAAATCAATTTAAATTAGAGGTTGTAATGCAACAAAATAGGAAAAACGCCAAGGGGGCTGAATACTTTTGGAAGGCACTGTAGAAGCAAACCGGTTGGACATCATGAAAATGATCGAAGAGGATGAGGGTAGAGGAAGTTCAGGAGTAAAAATAAACAAAATATAATTATTGTGAAATTGACTGTGTCCATAAAATGTATATAGTATGTATAAGTTGGAAGTAAAGGCCTAAGCGTTGTTGTTCACTAGTTTACTCCAATTAGGGGAGGTGTGGTGGGGTTGGAAAATATATTTTTTTAAATGATGTTTATGTGTGTGTGTGTGTGTGTGTGTGTGTGTGTGTGTATATGTGTGTGTGTGTGTATATGTATATATGTGTGTGTGTGTGTGTGTGTATATGTGTATCACTGTCAACTGTGTTTATTTTCAGCAAACTTAACATGTGTAAATATTTGTATGAACATAACAAGATTCAACAATTGAGACATAAACTGAACAAGTTCCACAGACATGTGACTAACAGAAATTGAATAATGTGTCCCTGAACAAAGGGGGGGGGGGGTCAAAATGAAAAGTAACAGTCAGTGTCTGGTGTGGCCACCAGCTGCATTAAGTACTGCAGTGCATCCCCTCCTCATGGACTGCACCATATTTGCCAGTTCTTGCTGTGAGATGTTACCCCACTCTTCCACCAAGGCACCTGCTAGTTCCCAGACATTTCTGGGGTGAATGGCCCCAGCCCTCACCCTCCGATCCAACAGGTCCCAGACGTGCTCAATGGGACTGAGATCCGGGCTCTTCGCTGGCCATGGCAGAACACTGACATTCCTGTCTTGCAGGAAATCACGCACAGAACGAGCGGTATGGTTGGTGGCATTGTCATGCTGGAGGGTTATGTAAGGATGAGCCTGCAGGAAGGGTACCACATGAGGGTGGAGGATGTCTTCCCTGTAATGCATAGCGTTGAGATTGCCTGCAATGACAACAAGCTCAGTCCGATGATGCTGTGACACACCGCCCCAGTCCATGACGGACCCTCCACCTCCAAATCGATCCCGCTCCAGAGTACAGGCCTCGGTGTAACGCTCATTCCTTCTACAATAAACGCGAATCCGACTATCACCTCTGGTGAGACAAAACCGCAACTTGTCAGTGAAGAGCACTTTTTGCCAGTCCTGTCTGGACCAGCGATGGTGGGTTTGTGCCAATAGGCGACGTTGTTGCCGGTGATGTCTGGTGTACCGATCCTGTGCAGGTGTTGTTACACGTAGTCTGCCACTGCGAGGACGATCAGCTGTCCGTCCTGTCTCCCTGTAGTGCTTTCTTAGGCGTCTCACGGTATGGACATTGCAATTTATTGCCCTGGCCACATCTGCAGTCCTCATGCCTCCTTGCAGCATGCCTAAGGCACGTTCACGCAGATGAGCAGGGACCCTGGGCATCTTTCTTTTGGTGTTTTTCAGAGTCAGTAGAAAGGCCTCTTTAGTGTCATAAGTTTTCATAACTGTGACCTTAATTGCCTACCGTCTGTAAGCTTGCATGTTCATTAATTGTTTGTGGTTCATTGAACAAGCATGGGAAACAGTGTTTAAACCCTTTACAATTAAAATCTGTGAAGTTATTTGGATTTTTACGAATTATCTTTGAAAGAGGGACATTTGTTTTTATATGAATGCGGGAAAAAAACATATGGGGGATTGGAAGTGATGCAGACAATTACATTGATGGAAGTTACAGTTTATCTGCAATATTAAAGCTGATCTACCCCCAAAAAAAAAAAAAAAACAGTTGAGAACTGCTGGTCTATGGGTAACTGCTAGCACACAGTTATTGTGCTAGCACTAGTTAGCAATGGCTCGCGAAACTACCTCTAACTTCCTTCTTACTGTACACAGAGACACAAAAATGCTATCCACAAGTTCATCTGACTATGCCAAAATCTCTATATGACTCTGGACTAACACAGTGAAACCTCTCCAGTATTCACACACATATCTACCTCTTCAAAGCTATAATGACCCTGAGAAGTGAGAACACACCGTTCTAGCATGATGAACCCATCAAATCCTCAAAGCCCCTTCAAGCACTAAAGCACAGTAGCATAGCCCCACCTGCTCCTCTTCCCAGTTCCCTTCAGACCTGGTACCCCAGGAGAGAGTCATTGTATGCGTCCCAAATGGCACCCTATTCCCTATATAGTGCACTACTTTTTACCAGAACCCTTTGGGCCTCGGTCAAAAGTAGTGTACTATTAAGGGAATATGGTGACATTTGGGACTCAACCACTGTGGCCTTTCTCGCTCCTTCTCTCTGTGTGATTCTCTCTCCTCCTCTCTCCTTTTATCCCTCTCTCCCTCCCTCCCTCCCTCCCTCCCTCTTTCGGCCCCCGGGCGCGTTTCTCAGCCAATGAGCCGCGTGATGAGAATCTGCTCCTCTACTCCGTACCTCCCTTTTTAAAATCTCTCCCTCTCTATACCTCTTTCTTTCTCTCTTTTCTCGTGAGAGGTCACTTTCTTATTTTTGTTTGCTTTACCCATGCCTCAATTTGATTTTTTTTTTGTTGTAATTCTGTCACTTTTCTCTCCTTTTTCTCTCTTCTCTATGAAATTGCTTTACCTCTCCCTTCCCCTTTCATCTGTTGTGCTCCTGTTGTCGTCCTTTTCTTTTCTCCACACCTCTCTCTGTCTCTCTCTATGTCTCTCTCTGTCTCTCTCTGTCTCTCTCTCTGTCTCTCTTTGTCTCTCTCTGTCTCTCGCTCTGTCTCGCTCTGTCTCTCTCTCTGTCTCTCTGTCTC
>NC_059202.1:27014188-27196883 GCF_020615455.1 Coregonus clupeaformis
CAAACACGACGAGTTGAGTTTTTACCAAAAAGTTATATTTTGGTTACATCTGACCATATGACATTCTCCCAATCCTCTTCTGGATCATCCAAATGCACTCTAGCAAACTTCAGACGGGCCTAGACATGTACTGGCTTAAGCAGGGGGACACGTCTGGCACTGCAGAATTTGAGTCCCTGGTGGCGTAGTGTGTTACTGATGGTAGGCTTTGTTACTTTGGTCCCAGCTCTCTGCAGGTCATGCACTAGGTCCCCCCGTGTGGTTCTGGGTTTTTTGCTCACCGTTCTTGTGATCATTTTGACCCCACGGGGTGAGATCTTGCGTGGAGCCCCAGATCTAGGGAGATTATCAGTGGTCTTGTATGTCTTCCATTTCCTAATAATTGCTCCCACAGTTGATTTCTTCAAACCAAGCTGCTTACCTATTGCAGATTCAGTCTTCCCAGCCTGGTGCAGGTCTACAATTTTGTTTCTGGTGTCCTTTGACAGCTCTTTGGTCTTGGCCATAGTGGAGTTTGGAGTGTGACTGTTTGAGGTTGTGGACAGGTGTTCTTTATACTGATAACAACTTCAAACAGGTGCCATTAATACAGGTAACGAGTGGAGGACAGAGGAGCCTCTTAAAGAATAAGTTACAGGTCTGTGAGAGCCAGAAATCTTGCTTGTTTGTAGGTGACCAAATACTTATTTTCCACCATAATTTGCAAATAAATTCATTAAAAATCCTACAATGTGATTTTCTGGAAAAAAAATTCTCAATTTGTCTGTCATAGTTGACGTGTACCTATGATGAAAATTACAGGCCTCTCTCATCTTTTTAAGTGGGAGAACTTGCACAATTGGTGGCTGACTAAATACTTTTTTCCCCCACTGTATGTATAAATATTTTAATGCAACTGCCAACCACAGTATGACTCAGGAGCCCGCTCTCAGTAAGTGTAGACAGCCTGCTGCTGTGCTCCGCTATTCATCAGATGGGGGAGGAGAGGAGGTAGGGGGCCCACGTGGGTAACTGTCTTGGTTGGGTAACTGATTCAGGGCCGGCCCTAGCATTTTGGGGGCAAGATATGGTTGGGGGGGGGGGCCTCCCCACCTCGCAGGCAAAACACTTTGATGGTAGTTTCCTGCAATTCTACAAATTTTGCCATGTTGCGGACAGTAATTTTTGTAGTTTTAAAGCGAATTACCTGCAGTTCTACACATTTTGCCATGACTTATGCCATGTTAATGATATCTGAGTGAGAGTGACAAAATCAATGTGGGCCCCCTGGAGGTCAGGGCCCCTGGTCACATAAAAATTGTTAGCTGACATGGCTAATTGAGTGTGTCAGTGACTGACATAAGTTTTGATGGATCATCATTGACAGATTTATATAATCGCCAAAACCCACACCAGTCAATGACAGTCCTCTCATTTTCAAACACGCAGTGGTGGAAAAAGTATCCAATTGTGATACTTGAGTAAAAGTAAAGATACCATAACAGAAAATGCCTCAAGTAAAAGTGAAAGTCACCCAGTAAAATCACACTTGAGTAAAAGTCTAGAAGTATTTGGTTTTAAATATACTTAAGTATCAAAAGTAAACGTAAAAGTATAAATGATTTCAAATTCCTTATATTAAGAAAACCAGATGGCACCATTTTAAAATGTACGGATAGACAGGGGCACACTCCAACACAAGACAACATTTACAAATGAAGCATGTGTTTTGTGAATCCGCCAGATCAGAGGCAGTAGGGATCAAATCAAATCAAATTTTATTGGCCACATGCGCAGAATACAACAGGTGCTGACATTACAGTGAAATGCTTACTTACAGCCCTTAACCAACAGTGCATTTATTTTTTATAAAAAAGTAAAATAAAACAACAAAAAAGTGTTGAGAAAAAAAGAGCAGAAGTAAAATAAAATAACAATAGGAAGGCTATATATACAGGGGGGTACCGGTGCAGAGTCAATGTGCGGGGGCACTGGCTAGTTGAGGTAGTTGAAGTAATATGTACATATGGGTAGAGTTAAAGTGACTATGCATAAATAATTAACAGAGTAGCAGCAGCGTAAAAAGATGGGGTGGGGGGGCAGTGCAAATAGTCCAGGTAGCCATCTTAGCTGTTCAGGAGTCTTATGGCTTGGGGTTAGAAGCTGTTGAGAAGTCTTTTGGACCTAGACTTGGCACTCCGGTACCACTTGCCGTGCGGTAGCAGAGAGAACAATCTATGACTAGGGTGGCTGGAGTCTTTGACAATTTTGAGGGCCTTCCTCTGACACCGCCTGGTATAGAGGTCCTGGATAGCAGGAAGCTTGGCCGCAGTGATGTACTGGGCCGTACGCACTACCCTCTGTAGTGCCTTGCGGTCGGAGGCCAAGCAGTTGCCATACCAAGCGGTGATGCAACCAGTCAGGATGCTCTCGATGGTGCAGCTGTAGAATTTTTTGAGGATCTGAGGACCCATGCTGAATCTTTTCAGTCTCCTGAGGGGGAATAGGCTTTGTCGTGCCCTCTTCACGACTGTCTTGGTGTGTTTGGACCATGATAGTTCTAAAAATTCTACAGCTGCACCATCGAGAGCATCCTGACTGGTTGCATCACCGCCTGGTATGGCAACTGCTTGGCCTCCGACCGCAAGGCACTACAGAGGGTAGTGCGTACGGCCCGGTACATCACTGGGGCCAACGTAACATAACCAGGGATGTTCTCTTGATAAGTGTGTGAATTAGACCATTTCCCTGTCCTGCTAAGCATTCAAAATGCAACGAGTACCTTTGGGTGTCAGGGAAAATGTATGGAGTAAAAAGTACATAATTTTCTTTAGGAATGTAGTGAAGTAAAAGTTGTCAAAAATATAAATAGTAAAGTAAAGTACAGATACCCCAAAAAACTACTTAAGTAGTACTTTCAAGTATTTTTACTTACAGTTGAAGTCGGAAGTTTACATACACTTTAAAACTCGTTTTTCAACCACTCCACAAATTTCTTGTTAACAAACTATAGTTTTGGCAAGTTGGTTAGGACATCTACTTTGTGCGTGACACAAGTAATCTTTCCAACAATTGTTTACAGACAGATTATTTCACTTATAATTCACTGTATCACAATTCCAGTGGTCAGAAGTTTACATACACTAAGTTGACTGTGCCTTTAAACAGCTTGGGAAATTCCAGAAAATGATGTCATGGCTTTAGGAGCTTCTGATAGGCTAATTGCCATAATTTGACTCAATTGGAGGTGTACCTGTGGATGTATTTAAAGGCCTACCTTCAAACTCAGTGCCTCTTTGCTTGACATCATGGGAAAATCAAAAGAAATCAGCCAAGACCTCAGAAAAAAATTGTAGACCTCCACAAGTCTGGTTCATCCTTGGGAGCAATTTCCAAATGGTACCACGTTCATCTGTACAAACAATAGTACGCAAGTATAAACACCATGGGACCACACAGCCGTCATACCGCTCAGGAAGGAGACGCGTTCTGTCTCCTAGAGATGAACGTACTTTGGTGCGAAAAGTGCAAATAAATCCCAGAACAACAGCAAAGGACCTTGTGAAGATGCTGGAGGAAACAGGTACAAAAGTATCTATATTCACAGTAAAACGAGTCCTAAATCGACATAACTTGAAAGGCCGCTCAGCAAGTAAGAAGCCACTGCTCCAAAACCGCCATAAAAAAGCCAGACTATGGTTTGCAACTGCACATGGGGACAAAGATCGTACTTTTTGGAGAAATGTCCTCTGGTCTGATGAAACAAAAACTGTTTGGCCATAATGACCATCTTCATGTTTGGAGGAAAAAGGGGGTGCTTGCAAGCCGAAGAACACCATCCCAACCGTAAAGCACGGGGGTGGCAGCATCATGCTGTGGGGGTGCTTTGCTGCAGGAGGGACTGGTGCACTTCACAAAATAGATGGCATCATGAGGAAGGAATATTATGTGGATATATTGAAGCAACATCTCAAGACATCAGTCAGGAAGTTAAAGCTTGGTCGCAAATGGGTCTTCCAAATGGACATTGACCCCAAGCATACTTCCAAAGTTGTGGCAAAATGGCTTAAGGACAACAAAGTAAAGGTATTGGAGTGGCCATCACAAAGCCCTGACCTCAACCCTATAGAAAATGTGTGGGCAGAACTAAAAAAGCATGTGCAAGCAAGGAGGCCTATAAACCTGACTCAGTTACACCAGCTCTGTCAGGAGGAATGGGCCAAAATTCACCAAACTTATTGTGGGAAGCTTGTGGAAGGCTACCGAAACGTCTGACCCACGTTAAAAAATGTAAAGGCAATGCTACCAAATACTAATTGAGTGTATGTAAACTTCTGACCCACTGGGAATGTGATGAAAGAAATAAAAGCTGAAATAAATCATTCTCTCTACTATTATTCTGACATTTCACATTCTTAAAATAAAGTGGTGATCCTAACTGACCTAAGAGGGACATTTTACTATGATTAAATGTCAGGAATTGTGAAAAACTGAGTTGAAATGTATTTGGCTAAGGTGTATGTAAACTTCCGACTTCAACTGTAAGTACTTTACACCACTGCAAACATGACTGCAGCATTTCAATAGCTAACAAGACATTCACATGAAAAATAATCAACTTTGGAACAAGCTGATGGAAAGATAAGGCCTCATGCATTTGGATCAGTTTCAAATTATTCAACAGCAGGTGTCTAACCATAGCTTATACAGGACACTGCACAACTTTAATACACTGTATAAACACACTACAATCACATGTACTTATTTACACCTTATGTAATCTCCATAGGCTGAGTTAGGGCAAATCATGTAATTTAAAGCAATGTTTTCAAAAATATATATCATTGTGTATCTCTTCACTGCTAAGAAATGTGGACTTCAGCTCCAAACATCCAATGGTCCTATTATGTGTACTTCACGTACAAAGGAAGAACGCACTCTCTAAACATTCTGTAATGAGATACTGTCCAAGTTACACCCAGCCACAAATCCTATCCAAGCCTCTCACTAGTTTTCTACCGAAACAAAATCATAAACAAAACAACCACTTTATAAAAGGGAGAAAAGTAAATCTCACGCTGATTCTTATAGCCATGTAATCAAAACTGGGCTGTTTGGTGCCAAGCTATGAAAAACTAAATGATAAAGCTGTCATTAGCATTACAAACACATGCAGAACTTATTAGAATTAATTGTCCACTTATAGACTGTGCTCACACACAACCACACAGTTGAGTACCAAAGATGGTAAAAGGAAAGGCAGAAACAAGAAAAACAACTGTCAATGATTTAAAGGGAAAGTTCACCTAAATCAATTCAATGCTTCCTTATCTTGAAAGTAGTATTTAGGGACCAAAGAGACTAATTGACCCTTTCTGTTTCGATTTACTATGCAGTATGGCAAACATAGTTACACTTGAAATAATGGTGTTTTTTTTTATTGTATCTTTGTGGAATATTATACAAATGTATTTGGTAAATCGACGCTCATGATAACGATTGTGGCGGTTTCCAATCTCTTTCAACATAAGAAATGTAGGTTAACTACCCTGCTTAGCAGAGCTGATGCAGAGCCTTTATTGCAATATAAGAATTTAGGTGAACTACCCTGGTTAGCAGTTGATGCAAAGCCATTATTGCAATAGAAGGCTCTGAGTTGATGTGCCTAAGTAGTCGTCATTGGAAATAAATATGCTATTTATTAAGAGATGCTACGTTCAGTTAGCGTTTTCAAATAAAGCGTTAACCTTTTTGACAGCTGAAAGGCCAGAACAGCTGTGAAACCAAGACAACCAGCATCAGTCAGCGCTTGTATTCCATTCCTTTGCTAAAATAAAATGTTAATTCTTATCTGGCAAGAGTTCTAAAGAGACAGTAGGAGCAAGCAGAATAAATAACAGAATTTACAGAGGCAAGATCCTTGAAAATGATATTTTTTAATTGTGTTACTTCCTTCAGCAACCTCCATTCACTGTAAAATATACAGTAGACATTTTCATTTTACTATGCTTACTATATGAAAATTAGAAAGCAAAAAATACTCATCTACAGTTATGATATATTTTCTTTACATACTGCTTGAAAAAATATATGCAAGTACGAATTTTACAGCTATAAATTGTACATTTCAAGGAGGTAGAATACCTGCATTATTAAGATTCTCCCATTTCAAAACAAAGAAACGCATTTCACTGCCAGGAATGTACAGAGCTCTAACAGAATTTTTAAAATCATTCCTTGCAGCCATGAACAAACACCTCGGTACACATTTATTTAAAATCAACTTTGAAATTCAACAACAGTTTAAAAGTAAAAAAAACAAGCATACAAATATAGGGACTCTTATAAGGTCCAACAGAAAATGGACGAGTTAGTCGAGTCACAGGAGGTGATATTCATTGGTAGAAAACAAGATTTGATAATGACTGCTGCATTGTACACCCAATGACATCCAGCATGAGATAATAAAGACGGTAATTTGGGGGACAGTTGTGCTTTTCAGTTTTTTAGGAACCTCTACCTGCAAAACTGAAATGTTTTTCACTTTCTACAATCTGAAAGAATCGTAATACACAGAAAAATGTTTCTGCGTTGTTTTTACATTCTCGACACAAACACACCACACAACTGGGAAATATTTCAGTAATAGCGATGAACATCCGTTACCATTGTGCCTTGATGATAACAACTCTAACATAATTGGCTCTACAGTAGGTGTGGTTTAAAATAGGCTGCCACAAATCAAGTTCCATAATCCACAGCGTGTCGAATAACACTGAAAATGTGCTCATTAAAATCTGACAAGTTTTCCCTGTAAAGAGCATTATTGCAGTGGGATCTTGTGTCTGTGGAGGAGGTTGCTAAGCTGCCTGGTGTAGGGTAAACTGCAGGGACTGAGGCTTGTGTTGTGGGTGGTGTCTGTCCAACAACACACCACTAGATTTTCTCTACTAATGACCACTGTTCATCATGCTCAACATATAACCTAGTTTGGTCACAATAACCTAGTTTGGTTATTGGTATGACTTTAGTTGTCATATCATAGACTTGTGAGGGTTTATGAAATCAGCTACATCCTTTTTGGTGATAATATTCTGTATTTATCCTCTATTCCTATTCAATGGAGTCATGTAGGCTTGTGACAGAAGAACATTAAGCATTCATTAGTTCCAATTGGGGGGGGGGTACCAAATCCCACCAGTCCATTTAATTGATTAATTCAATAAAAATCGATTTAAATTAGTGAAGAGGAGACAGCACTCATCTCTTCCCTATACGTCATTATTTCATTCCATGGGCAGAGGAGAACTGCATACACATGGTCTCTACATACACTGTCACTACTCATTCTCATTTATTCACACACGCTCACGTACAGCACGCACATTCTCATACGGTCTATGGTACGTACAGCACGCACACGTGGCCTACACTCTCATGCACAAAACAGAAACAGAAATGCAAGAGCACTTTACCCTGAGCCTGCTACTGTGCTGCAAATACTTTGCTGTTAAGGAACACGGCTCGCAAAATACTTCTCCATAAACCCCTCGCATATTTGGATGTTGTTAGTGAAGTAGTAACACTCGGGAGACAAAAATAGAATTGTGATAAACAAAAACATGTTCTTTAACCCACTTGTAAATATAAACATATTTCTTTATCCAAGCAATACAATTTTCATGTTTCATGTATAAAATCCTTTCGTCAGAAAATATCCGATTTTTCAGTACAAGTCATAAAACGGAAATATGTGATGCAGGAAAGCAGAGAGCCTCCAGTCTACTGTATATGGCCATATCTCAGCTTCAAAAAGACAGAGCACTCACATAGTTACAGCCTGGCAAAACCTGACTATAGCTGGGTAAACAATCTCCCTTTGTTAGTATTATCCAAACAGTGACTTCCGTTAAGGTGAATCAAGGCCGTCTGACGCTGACAGAAGAAGCCCAAAACGCAAAGTTCCATGAGCCCTTGTGAGTTTGTGGCTGTCTATGTGCCTGCCCCCAAAGACCACAGCCGTCCAGAAGCCAAGAGTGCAGAATAAATGTCATATGTCATATAGCGCCTCCTGGTTTATTCAATTCCCTTTTCAGTATGTGGGAGAAAGCGGGGGAGAAGGGGGGGATAGAGCAAAAAGGGGGATGGGAGACTCCATCGCGCCCAGTTCAGTGGTCACATTGGCTGTCCGGTCTTGGTCAACGCAGAACCGCCGCTTTAGTATTCAACATATTCAGATTGAAGGGACTGCAAGAGGTGGAGAGATACACAAAATATGACGTTGAGTATAATGACAGTGAATCACAGGGCATCATAACACAACCTATGGCTCCATGGCAAATGGAAAAGCATATTTCTGCATGGAATTGTTTTCAAAGTGTTGACGGCAGACAAAGAACATGCAGGGAGAAGGTTGTTATATAACAAGCCTGCATGAAATATTATATTCTAACAGGGTACAATAGAACTGTTGGTTGCAAAGGTACAGAAAAGCCATTAAAATATACAATCATTAAAATGCCAAATGCATTTGCCTGAACTAATGAATACATTTATAGTGGACAAGACAGACAGGGTGTCTCTGTCTCTGTGTGTGTGGGGGTGGGGGCAGTGGTACGCAGCTAGAGAAGGAATTAGCAGGACTGACAAACAGATGGGGGTGGGAGGCATGTTGCAAGAAGGGAGCGAACGAGAGAGAGAGCGAGAGACAGAGAGAGAGAGAAGGAAAAAGCGTATGTGATTCTGATAAAGCCACAACTCCACTGACTGGCAAAACAAGGAAATGAGAGGACAGCAGAGACATTCATACCAGATAGTCCTCCAATATTCCCCATTGTCAACCACCCCCTCTGCCATAACCACTCACTATCCGTCACATCACCTGGTACCTCCTATTCACACGGTTTGTGGGCTGGTGGCTGCCAGAATGGTGTGTCACTATCACCTAGGAAGGGTTAGGGGAGTAGATTGGAAGATGATGAGATTTAATCTACACTTTATTTAGTAGGCAAGGGGATGGAGAACGAACGTGAATTAACTTGATATCTGTGCAAGGGTAGCAGCTTTTTAGTCTGTCCCTGCTCCAATGCCAAATTAATGTTAAATGAATGATAGTGGTGCAACACTCTAGGTTGCCTGAGAAGTAGTTGTGAGAATGCTGGCACAAAGCAGCATTCCTACATCACCAAAATGCTACAAGTGGTGTAGAATGAGAAATAACGCCAGCTTTCCCCATGTAATCCAAAGAGAGAGACACTGCACCAATCTTTGAAAGTACTGCTCTGTATCATAAATTGTCTGAACAGTGTCCTCCTATTCTGAGCGGAATCAAGTATGGGAAGTTCTGGGAACTAGCCTTAGATGTCTGGCCCTCGTGATCGTGGCCTATGAAAGGCCCCCCTCGTGGTCGGGGCCTATGAAAGGCCCCCCTCGTGGTCGGGGCCTATGAAAGGCCTCCCTCGTGGTCGGGGCCTATGAAAGGCCTCCATATGTTCATTATAAAGGAAGAGGAGGATTACTTGACTGGCCTCTCAGGGAATGAGTGAGCACTACAGTATGGCTGAGCGTGTCAAATCATTGTAATAGCAGAGAGCAGATCGTTTGGGTCCAGCGCCAGACTGCCAGCCTAAAAACATGTTAAAAAAAATATTTTAGTCATTTAGCACACTCTTATCCAGAGTGACTAACAGGTGCAATTAGGGTTAAGCACCTTGCTCAAGGGCACATTGACAGATTTTTCACCTAGTCGGCTCTGGGATTCGAACCAGCGACCTTTCGGTTATTGGCACAACGCCCTAACAACTGCTTTTAAGAAGGGAAGTTAGGATTTCCCTCCAGGTTGGGCTAAGGCAGTCAGAGGGAGAAGCTTTCTTCTGAGGATGGATGGATGGATAGATGCGCTTAGGATAATGCCCTGTACAAGTGGACAACGACATAGTCTAGATTTGATAATAAAGGGCCTCTTTGGAAAAAAAAGTTTTAAATGAAAAATATGTATACAAAAGGCCTTCCGGTGGCCAGCGTTGAATGAAAAAAAGCACAAAAGTCAGAATGGACAAAGATGTATACGTTTCCAGGACCGAATCAATTGGAAGTGGAAATGACCCAAACTATAATCTCTTTTAGGCATATGATGGCCTACGATGTTGGGGGGGGGGGGATTATGTGTGAGATCGGCCTCCCCTTGCATCTATCGAACACGCATGTGAATATCTTTTAGTCTTCATGTTTCAAGTGTTGTTAGATGGCTACGTTATTAGATGTAACGCCAAGGTAGTGGGTTCGATCCCCGGGACCACCCATACACAAAAAAAAATTATGCGCGCATGACTGTAAGTCGCTTTGGATAAAAGCGTCTGCTAAATGGCATATTATTATATTATTATGTTAAAGCCAGAGCCAGAAACCAAAACGAACCACCCTGAAATCCAGCCAATCACCCAATGAAGAGGAAATCACATGACTGAGGCACCTCGCACATCAGCCAATGAGGCCAGTGTCCAAAAAACCTTTGTTTACCCACAATCCACCTGGTTAGTAGTTCAACCGCATTTTCAGTTTAGTGTTCATTCTGTTGATCAGCTTTATTATTTTTAATTGTTATGTGATGCTACAATCCACTCAACAGAGGTGAATACAGTAGATTAACAGGGTACGGAAGAGCAGAGCAGATCCGCAAAATGACTCACCCAACACACAATTGAAGAGGCACTTCATCGTTCATAACACTAATTAGACTTCTGCCCAAATGTGCCAGTAAATTATTTTAACTGGAGACGCGTAGCTGGTGTGAAACAGCCTAATAGCCATGGTTAGTGTGTATGAAGTGGCCATTTAGAGTGGAACTAGGACATCGCAGGTCCTGTTTCAGCACCATGCAAACAACAGACGCGGAATAGAGAGGAGTTCAGTTGAGCCGCCAGAGAGTTAGACACAAAGTGGAGAACCTGCAGCAGCAAACTTGTGTTTGACAGAAGTGCAGAGAGGAAATACGACAGTTCAAAATAAGGGTAAAAGAGTAGAAATATCCAAATTGTTTTTTTGGGTGGGGGACGCACACTTACGGGGATGGAGCGGCTGAGGTAGCGGCCGGAGGGTCCACTGAGCCTGGAGTAGACCCCTTGCTGGGGTCTGAAGGGGCCGTATTCATCAGGCCCGGGGCCCAGCCTGCCTGCAGCGTGTTGGGGGGCCCCTACGGGGCCACCGTGGATGAAGACCCCGGTAGGGGAGGAGTTATACTGATTGTTGTTGACCTCGTGGTGGTAATTAGCTCCGCGCATGCCGTTAGCCACGTAGCCGTGAACGGGGACGGCCCGGCCCGACGGAGGGATGGGGGTGGTGACGGTGGAGGGAGGAGAGGAGGAAGAGGGTGATGAAGAGGGGGTGTACGGCGTCTTCCAATTGTCCTCGCTGCCGTCGGCTGCGTACAGGTTGCCTAAGGAGCTGGCTAGCCTGGCGTTAATGAAGGAGCTGAGGGAAAGGTAGAAGGGGAAGGGGACATGTAAATACACAGGACACATCCCAAACACCAAACAAACACAATGACAAGAGGATATCCACTGCCTTCTTTCACAGGCTCAGGAGAGGATGGCTGCCTACTGTGTACTGGTACTGTGGATCTAATAGTGGATTGATCTACACACTAGGGCTGTCCAAGACTAAAATCTTGGTCGACCAAGAGTCGTCTGTTCTTTCGAACAATTGACTGGTCTAAATTTTAAGACATGTATTTTTCCATAGATAGACACACCCCATGTGTTCTAATAAAATCAACTATATGTAGGCTACTCAGCTTGTCTGATGCTTTAAGCACACTGTGATTAAATAATTAAGACACACAAATGACACAAGAGGGAGCCAGAGATCAAGATAACCTAACCAGAACGGAATAAAAAACTGTTCCCGAACCACCTCATCCCGCTGCTGCTGGCCTTCGCAGATTCTCCCATTACACTCCCGAAGTTGCAGGTAATGGGCTACACCAGGGGCCGGCAACCTTTTCCATTTGGAGTGCCAATTTATCTTACCATTTATACTGCGTGCCAGTTACGATTTTCATATGCACATTTTCGTGGAACAGTTTCATTTCTTTTAGAATAAAGTCTTCGTATCTCAAAATCATTGTCATATTATATCTAAATGAAAATTATACAAATCTAAAAGTAACTTCTATTGCCATTGCCAACTACGTAAAAATAACTTGCATAAAGCCAACAAAAAAAACATTGCAGGCTGCAGGTAGAACATATCCTGATAAAAATAAATAAATCACATTGGCTACGCATGGCCTGTCTGCAAGGAACTTGAATCATTGTATTAACTATCTTGGTCCAGCCCGAAGCTTGCACTAACAAATTTGCAACATTGTATAAAATATTATTTGAGAAGCTCCACAAAAAAATACTTTGAGAAGCTCCACAGCTCATTAGTGGTGGTGAGTTAAGACAATCAGAAATACTATCAGATCCCCAAATGGGCACATTGATAAGCCTACATTTGCACGAAGGCCAGGTAGCCTAGGCCTACTTCTATGCGGAATCCGGTGCATGTCCTTGCTCAACATTGACAGGAGTGCTCCAAACAAAACAAAATGAATAAATTGCCAACTCGTAAATGGAATGAAATAAATCAAAACTTGTTTCTCAAAGGTGTAGCCTAGGTTGTGCGGTCTGCAAACAACGTGTCCACTCCGACAATGAGAACTGTAAAATACTGTAATAATAGTATTTTTAATTTGTTAACAAAAATTACAGTAACCAAACAAACATTGTAGATGATAAATGATGGGAATGAAGGTAAATGTACTACTTGTGAGCCATCCCTGCGGCCTCCACAATGGATTAGTCCACTGAGACGGCGTGAATCAAGACTACTCGACTAAAAAATTAGCAGTCAACCAACACTCTATCGACCAACAATCGACCAGTCGACTAAATGGGGTTAGCCCTATTACACAAAACTGATTTACACTGTCGGCGAGCAGTCTGCAATAGTGGATTTATTCAGACAGTAATAGTAGACTGATTCACCGGGAGGAATCTGGAGTAGTCATTGCCATGGCTCCCTACCTACACATTCAATGTTAAATCATTCAGTAGAATAGAAAAATAAAGACATTAACAAATCCTGAACAGACCACAAAGCAGAGTAGGTCTTGTACCGCTCCAGAGGAGAGGTTTTTGTGGCATGTTTCTCTGTTGTGTTATCTGCCTGTTTCTGTCTCTAGCAGTGCAGAATGCAGGGGATTCACAGACAGGCAGAAACACAACCAGGGGAATGAGACACCCCAGAAGGAGAGGGAAAGAGAGGGAAGGAGAGAAAGGTTAGAGGAGGAAAAGACTAAATCTACAGGAGGAAAGAGAAAGGGTAAGTGGATAAATGGAGGGATGGGAGGCTACGCAGTATGAAACAGGAAGAAAAGGGAGGAAGAAATGGAAGGAGAGCGGGGAGAAAGAAAGAGTGAGTAGATAAAAAAAAAAGAAGAGGAGTAAAGGGTAAGAAGTGTACGGGGAGGGGTGTGCAGGGGGTTGGGCTCACCTCTTGAGGTTGGACGCCGAGGAGGAGGAGCTGTGGCTGATTCTCTTGGCCGTGGCGGAAGCAGAGGATGATGGGACTTTGGATGTCTTGAGGGGGGAGATGGTACCCTGAGTGCCCACTCCAAGGTTCATCCTTGAAGAAGAAGAAAAAAAAAAAAAAAAAAAAAAAGATGTTTGGTTGCGTGGTTGCGTTGTGCTGTTGTTGCTGCTGTTGCCGTGTTGCTGTGCCGTTGGGTGCTGCTGCTGCTGCTGGTGGTTGCTGCTGCTGTTGCGCTGCGGTTGCGTTGCCGTGGTTGCCGTTGCGTTGTTGCTGCTGCTGTTGCTAGTGTTGTGCTGCTGCTGCTGCTGTTGGTTGCTGCGCCGCTGCGCTGCCGCTGCCGCCGCTGCTGCCGCCGCTGCTGCCGCTGCCGCGTTGGCGTTGCTGCTGCTGCCGCTGCTGCTGCTGGCGCTGCTGCTGCTGCTGCTGCGGTTGTGGGGGGTGCTGTTGGCTGCTGCTGCTGCCGCTTGCCGTTGCCGTTGCCGTTGTCGTTGCGTTGCTGTTGCTGTTGCTGCTGCTGCTGCTGCTGCTGCTGCTGCTGGTGCTGGGTGTGCTGCTGCCGTTGCCGCTGCTGCTGCTGCTGTTGGTTGCTGTTGCTGTTGCCGCTTGCTGCTGCTGTTGCTGCTGCTGCTGCTGCTGCTGCTGCTGCTGCTGCCGTTGCTGCTGCTGTTGCTGCTGCTGCTGCTGCTGCTGCTGCTGGCGCTGCCGTTGCTGTTGCTGCTGCCGTTGCTGTTGCTGTTGCTGTTGTTGCTGGGCTGTTGTTGTTGCTGTTGCTGCTGTTGCTGTTGCCGTTGCTGCTGTTGCCGTTGCTGTTGCTGCGGGTTCGCTGTTGGCGTTGCCGTTGCTGCTGCTTGTTGCCGCTGCTGCTGCTGCTGTTGGGGCTGCTGCTGCTGGCGTTGCTGCTGTGCCGCTGCTGCTGCTGCTGCTGCTGCTGCTGTTGCCGTTGCCGTTGCTGTTGCTGTTGGCCGTTGCCGTTGCTGCTGTTGAAAGAAAGAAAGAAAGAAAGAAAGAAAGAAAGAAAGAAAGAAAGAAAGAAAGAAAGAAAGAAAGAAAGAAAGAAAGAAAGAAAGAAAAAAGAAAGAAAGAAAGAAAGAAAGAAAGAAAGAAAGAAAGTGGCTGTTGCTGTTGCCGTTGCTGTTGCTGTTGCTGTTGCTGTTGCTGTTGCTGTTGCGTGCGTTGCTGCGTGTTGCTGCTGCTGTGTTGCTGTTGCCGTTGGGCTGTTGTGCTGTTGCGTTGCTGCTGTTGCTTTGTTGGTTGTGTTGTGTTGTGTTGAAGAAAGAAAGAAAGAAAGAAAGAAAGAAAGAAAGAAAGAAAGAAAGAAAGAAAGAAAGAAAGAAAAAAAAAGAAGAAGAAGAAGAAGAAGAAAAAAAAAGAAGAAGAAGAAGAAGAAGAAAGAAAAAAGAAGAAGAAGAAGAAGAAGAAGAAGAAAGAAGAAGAAGAAGAAGAAGAAGAAAAAAAAAAAAAGAAGAAGAAAAAGGTACTGGGCTGAAGGACTTCATCTTCATTCAGGAAGGTACAGCAATTAGAGGAGATTGTGCTAGTCTGAGTAGCCTCTTTCAGTGACACACACACACGCTGTCAAGTAGACAGACACACACATGCAGAGATACACGCAAGCAAACAAACAACACACACAACAAACACGCCACCTTTGAGTAGGTGAAAGAACGAGGACTAAAGGAGTGGGAGGAGAGAGAGCTGTGTAAGAGCCCTCTTCTCTCGCTCCTCTGAGGAAAATTAATTAAGGGCTGTACTTTAGCACAAAAGAGGGAGTTCTATTTCCATCCCCTCTTCACACTCCAAGTCACCTCTCCGCCTCTACCTCTGGCCATCCAGCACTGTGCTGGAGGTAGACTAGTTCCAGCTTGAGTTGAGCTATACTTTGCACCGAATTGAATGAAATATAGGCAGGCATGGTAGCATGTGAGGGACATTGTGTGTGCAGAGATATGTGTTGAGACTCGAGAGAGGTGTTGATGCCACTTCTATTGAGGAGACTGTGTGTGTTTTGTGATAGCTAGGATACACCCCTGCCACATAGACAAACAGCATAGTCAACACTATTGTAAAGGTACCTAAAAGGTTGGGATGGTGACCTGGTGTGCATTTTCATGTCTTCGAGTCTGGGGGAAAAAAGAGGAAGAATGATAAATGAGGGTTTATTTCCAGAGGCAGCATGTTTGCACACTTACAGTGCATTCGGAAAGTATTCAGACCCCTTGACTTTTTCCACATTTTGTTACGTTACAGCCTTATTCTAAAATGGATTAAATTATTTGTTTTACTTATCAATCGACACACAATACCCCATAATGACATAGAGAAAACAGGTTTTTAGAAATGTTTGCAAATGTATAAAAAAATGTAAAACAGAAATAACTTATTTACATAAGTATTAAGACCCTTTGCTATGAGACTCAAAATGTTGCTCTGGTGCATCCTGTTTCCATTGAACATCCTTGAGATGTTTCTACGACTTGATTGGAGTTCACCTGTGGTAAATTCAATTGATTGGACATGATTTGGAAAGGCACACACCTGTCTATATAAGGTCCCACAGTTCACAGTGCATGTCAGAGC
Organism: Coregonus clupeaformis; assembly: GCF_020615455.1. Classification (NCBI taxonomy): domain Eukaryota; kingdom Metazoa; phylum Chordata; class Actinopteri; order Salmoniformes; family Salmonidae; genus Coregonus; species Coregonus clupeaformis. The sequence goes on from NC_059202.1 coordinate 27,030,320, forward strand.
AAAAACCAAGCCATGAGGTCGAAGGAATTGTCCGTAGAGCTCCGAGACAGGATTGTGTCGAGGCAGAGATCTGGGGAAGGGTACCAAAAAATGTCTGCAGCATTGAAGGTCCCCAAGAACACAGCGGCCTCCATCATACTAAAATGGAAGAAGTTTGGAACCACCAAGACTCTTCCTAGAGCTGGCCGCCCGGCCAAACTGAGCAATCGGGGGAGAAGGGCCTTGGGTCAGGGAGGTGACCAAGAACTCGATGGTCACTGACAGAGCTCCAGAGTTCTTCTGTGGAGATGGGAGAACCTTCCAGACGGACAACCATCTCTGCAGCACTCACCCAATCAGGCCTTTATGGTAGAGTGGCCAGACGGAAGCCACTCCTCAGTAAAAGGCACAGCAGGCCGTTTGGAGTTTGCCAAAAGGCACTAAAGGACTCTCAGACCATGAGAAACAAGATTCTCTGGTCTGATGAAACCAAGATGGAACTCTTTGGCCTGAATGCCAAGCGTCACATATGGAGGAAACCTGGCACCATTCCTACGGTGAAGCATGGTGGTGGCAGCATCATGCTGAGGGGATGTTTTTCAGCGGCAGGGATTGGGATCAGGATCGATGGAAAGATGAACAGAGCAAAGTACAGAGAGATCCTTGATGAAAATCTGCTTCAGAGTGCTCAGGACCTCAGACTGGGGCGAAGGTTCACCTTCCACCAGGACAACAACCCTAAGCACACAGCCAAGACATCGCAGGAGTGGCTTTGGGACAAGTCTCTGAATGTCCTTGAGCGGACCAGCCAGAGCCCGGTCTTGAACTCGATCGAACATCTCTGGAGAGACCTGAAAATAGCTTTGCAGCGACGCTCCCCATCCAACCTGACAGAGCTTGAGAGGGTCTGCAGACAGGAATGGGAGAAACTCCCCAAATACAGGTGTGCCAAGCTTGTAGCGTCATACCCAAGAAGACTCGAGGCTGTAATGGCTGCCAAAGATGCTTCAACAAAGTACTGAGTAAAGGGTCTGAATACTTATGTAAATGTGACATTTCAGTTCTTGATTTTTAATACATTTGCAAACATTTCTAAAAACCTGTTTTTGTTTTGTCATTATGGGGTATAATGGAAAAAGTCAAGGGGTCGGAATACTTTCCGAATGCACTCTATATTTCCTTAGAGCGCTGGGAAAGTAGGTATTACTAGACTAGCTTTTGAAGCACTTTACTGATTACTAAGTCAGTAAAGCAAGTATTTAACAGAAAACCCCAGCATGACACTGAGCCAATATACTGAATATCCTGCCTGACAGTGCTTGTGTTATTTCAGCTAGGTAACCATGGAAACCAGAGCCCCGAATCAGATCACAGAGCCACAGACTGTCTCACTAGCTAGAAGACAGCGCTAGACAAAGACAGATAAATCCAAATCATTCCATTTCGTTGAATGATGTATCCTATGTGTATCCCGTACATATGACTAATACAACTTGAAGCCTCCTCGACAATGAACCAGCAGGGCGGTGGTTTCCATGCCAACCGGAACTTGTCGTGCCAGCAAAATTACACTGAACAAAATATAAACACAACATGTAAAGTGTTGGTCCCATGTTTCATGAGCTGAAATAAAAATAAATTGCAGAAATGTTCCATACACACAAAAAATGTTTCTCTCAAATCTTGTGCACAAATTCGTTTACATCCCTGTTAGTGAGCATTTCTCCTTTGCCAAGAAAATCCATCTACCTGATAGGTGTGGCATATCAAGAAGCTGATTAAACAGCATGATCATTAGACAGGTGCACCTTGTGCTGGGGACAATAAAAGGCCACTTCAAAATGAGCAGTTTTATCACACAACACAATGCCTCAAGTTGAGGGAGCGTGCAATTGGCATGCTGACTGCAGGAATGTCCACCAGAGCTGTTGCCAGATAATTGAATGCTAATTTCTCGACCATAAGTTGCCTCCAACGTCGTTTTAGAGAATTTGGCAGTACGTCCAACCGGTGCTGAGGAGTATTTCTGTCTGTAATAGAGCCCTTTTGTGGGGAAAAACTAATTCTGATTGGCTGGGCCTGGCTCCCAAGTGGGTGGGTCTATGCCCTCCAAGGCCCACCCATGACTGCACCCCTGGCCAGTCATGTGAAATCCATAGATTAGGGCCAAATTAATATATTTCAAATGACTGATTTCCTTATATGAACTGTAACTCCGTAAAATCTTTGAAATTGTTGCGTTTATATTTTTGTTCAGTACACTTCTGGCTTGATCTCTATTTACTTCAGCTCAGCGTTTTGTTTTGCCTCGACGTACACTGATCTGATATCTCCTGTATAAATGTTTCACCTGTAATAGAACAACATTAAAGGTTGAGTAACAAATGTTTCTAACCGAAATGTCTAACTGAAATACTTAACTATGCATTACTTTCCATAGCGCAGAGGACAGTCCTTGAGATCTCAAAAAGGTGGAAACTAATAAGGCGGGAGGATCTTAAAAGGGGAAGTTTGGGGTATCCCAGGCAGCTCTTACCTTAGGGCTCCTGTTGTGGCCGACCTGGGCTGGCGCCGGCCCTTTAAGGCACGCAGTTTATCTCCTTGGGTCATGCATAGCCCGTTCTCCCCAATTTCGTCGTTCTGTGGAGAGAACACATGATCCCATACGATAATGTGGCTAATTATCTACAGTAGATTGGATTAACGGAGCAGAAAATGGTACTGTTTGGTGTATAAGAACAGTTGTCTATAAAAATAAATCCTCTAGTCCAGGGTTTCCCAAACTCGGTCCTCGGGACCCCAAGGGATGCACATCTTGGTTTTTGCCCTAGCACTACACAGCTGATTCAAATAATCAACTAATCATCAAGCTTTGATGATTGTGTTGTGTTAGGGCAAAAACAAAAATATGGGGTCCCGAGGACCGGGTTTGGGAAACACTGCTGTAGACTGTCTAGTGCTGGTTTGAATAATAAATGAAACTCATTCCATTACAGGTATGTACTAAATAATACACCGCAGACGTCGCAGATTTTCTCCAATCAACAGACAGAACACTAAAATTGGTTTTCCATAAAAGGTAGGGGAATATCTGCAACCTCAGTTGGAAACAATGCAGTTGTACATCACATCAACAGGGAAAATGGGGCATTGTCAGGGTCGTGTTCATTAGGTACCAAACGGAAGAGAACGGACTGAAACAGGGAGGGACTACCTTGTCCAATAAGAAACGCTCATTTTTGTTTCAGCCTGTTTTATTCCGTTTGGTGCCTAATGAACAGGACCCAGGGCAGGGTTGTGGGTGGCACTGACCTCTTGGAGGCGGTCGGTACTGTGGGACCTGAGGATTCCAGCAGGGCTGCTGGTGGTGATGGAGGTGTGGGTGGGTCTGAGGGTGAGGTCGTCCATGCTGGAGATGAGGTGAGACACGCCCCTCGGCTGCTTCTGCTGCGAACGCTGCATGTCCCCTTGCATCCACATGGCTGCCTGCCTCCTGAGACAAAGAGAGAGAGGGAGGGAGAGAGAAAGAGGGAAGGAGAGAGATGGAAAGATGGAAAGATGGAGAGGTTGCATTAGTACACCCTCGCCTACCGTGTGACCTCAAGTCTATAACACCATGTCAATTGTGCCCTGATCAGAGAGACCAATACAGACCAGCTTCTCCATACCATTCCATTGCACTGGGATGGAAACTATGCCAAGAGATAAGACCACAACTGCTGTTTAAGGATTGAAAAGAGCGGAGCAGATTTGACCAAGAACCCCATTTCATCTTTACCCCTTTGTTCACCCCAGAACATGGACAGATTGGAGAAATTAGGACAAACAACATTTACATTTTAGTCATTTAGCAGTTGCTCTTATCCAGAGTGACTTACAGTTAGTGCATTCACCTAAGATAGCTAGGTTCCAACCCATGGTTTAAACACAAAAACCCTCAAGCAGACACACACAGACACACATTTCCCACAGAACGGCTGTTGGGTAAGCCTGAAAAGCTGTCAAACGCGTCCTACTGGTGTGTGTTGTTAAGGGGAGAACACACTCCTCCATGGGGGAAAGTCTAACAGGAAATGGACAGACAATGCGCACACACACACACACCGAAAGCCAGACTTTCTGCTTTAGTCAGGTCACACATTTTACTGAACTGGTATAAAAATAAACATTACAGATTCTCCCCTGCCAAAATCTACAACAATTCAGAAGAATTCAGCATTTCATCAGAGGGGTATTCAAAAGGTAGCTAGGTGGGACAACCACATATCACAGGCATGTGTTAAAAGCTGGGGATGGAACCAGTTCAGGGAACAACCCGAAAATAAGGAACAGGTTAATAACATTATTTTACGTTCCAGGCATTTGTTTCTCACAAAAAATACGACAAAGCGCCCATGCAAAGACCTCACTCTGTCACTCAGAAATGTATTTCAGTGTCTGCCTGCAAGCTGAAAAGTAGTAAATCTGCAAGCTGTATAATTCTGTGGACCTAATTCAGATAATGCATGTCATAACAAGATGTCCAGCGCTTCATACCTCCTCCTCAACCCGCTCTCAATCTCTCCTCAACCGCAGAATTTCAGTCGCATCTTGCGCCATAGGCTACACTTGTCTGTCCATCACCCATGTAAACAACTAGCTTGACTGCCCTATCCACACTGATTGGTGAAGTCATTTAATAAGATAAATATATTTCAAAAACTGTTGATTTCACAGGTTAAAAAAGGAAAAGAAAGGAACGATATTAACCAGTACTTTTTGAGGGTTTGAACCGGTTCGGAACTTTATATTGCTGGATGGAACGTAACAAAAAAAAGATGTGGTTCAGAACATGAGTGTGTTCTCCCCTTGACAACACACACACACAGAGCTAGAGTTTCTGCTTTAGTCAGCAACAAGAAAGAAGAGGTCAGGTCACACATTTTACTGAACTGGTATAAAGAAAAACACAATTACAGATTCTCCCCTGCTAAAATCTACAACAATTTGGAACAATTCAGCATTTCATCTGAACGGTATTCAAAGAAGCAAGCTTGATCTACTCAGGGTTTTCTAAAGCTAACCAGCATCAGTTAGCTTCACAATCCAGCTCAGGATTCATCTGTACTACGACCGTGGATATTGCTTGTCCGCCCGCCGTGAACTCTAGCAGGCTTGTAACTGCGTGTGCATGTCGCACACGGCTAGTCGAACGCCGAACTCTTCATTGAGACCATGCTGAAACACCAATCCACGCACAAGTCAGTGCCACGTTTTAATTTGTTTGGAAATCAAAATTTAAGAAAAGTTCTCGCAGATTCAGCAGGCTATGGTGTGGAATGTTGTCGTTAGTGTGCTTATCAATGCACAAGCACCTTTTTTCCCCCACTTCTAGCAATATTCTTCTTGTTATTAAGTCATACAAAAGTGTTACATTAAGTTTAAGATGCACTCTGTCATTGCTAAATGTGTAACGTGATATAGGTTAACATTACTAAATTGTATTAATCAAATATTTAAAAAATCAGTCGTCTTCATCAAATTAAAAAGGGGATGATCCTTGCAAGAGGGAGGGAATCTGATTTCAATCTGTCAGTGAACAGCATGCAACCAAAACAGGCCTTTCGCAATATTTCAAATACAATCGCAGGAAAACACAGGTTGGAAAGCAAATGGCTCCTGATGAAAAGAGAATATCAATCTGTCTGTAGGCTACCAAAAGATTTGATCAACTGTTGCATTGTTTTACAAGTAAAATAAGAGATTAGGCTTTTGGAACGAGCATGGTCGGCCAAGCTTTTTTATGCTATTGTACAATGTGTGTGTCTCCACACACCTAGGCATAGGCGATCGTGGATTCAAGATGAGGTCGTTTTTATTGATCTCAGATTCTCTGTTTGTCAGTGTCAAAGTAGGCTGTCATTTCAATCATTTGTGAGGTATTAAAAAAGATTCAGTCATATATAATTATGTAGAATTGAATTTATAAAAAAGGCCACGTGTGCAACTTCTGCAAGCACCTCTACACTACTGCTCTATGCCACTACGCAAAAGCGATGATAATGCATGCAATGCTTTATTATAATGTTTTTATTTAAAAAATGTATGTAATCCGGTACCTCAGAGCCCCCCAGGTCACCCCCTTATCTCGCTCACTTTTTGTTCCGGCACCTCCAAATTTACAAATTAAGCACTGCTCAAACCTGCTTCATAGGATTCCCCTCTGGTCATAACCTGAGGCACAAACATTTGGTGCTGCAAACATTTCCAGGCACCCCCTACAGTAGCAACTGAATGCCCTGTAGCAACTGAAAGAACAAGTCGAACTGGTAGTCAAAGGTGAGAAAACGACATCAAGACAGTCTTGGCACCCTAATGGTGGAACCAGCTTCCCTCTAACGTCAGGACAGCAGAGTCCCTGCCCATCTTCCGAAAAACGTCTGAAACTCTACCTCTTCAAAGAGTAATTTGCTCTGGACAAGAGCGTCTTCAAAAATACTCAAATGTCCAAAAAAAATGTATACTGAACAAAAATATAAATTATCCCATGTTTCATAAGATGAAATAAAATATCCCAGAAATGTTACATACGCACAAAAAGCTTATTTCTCTCAAATTTTGTGCACACATTTGTTTACATCCCTGTTAGTGAGCATTTCTCCTTGACCAAGATAATCCATCCACCTGACAGGTGTGGTATATCAAGAAGCTGATTGAACATAATGATCGTTAGCCTCCCGAGTTACCAAGCGGTCTAAGGCACTGCATCGCAGTGCTAGAGGTGTCACTACAGATCCGGGTTCGATCCCGGGCTGTGTCGCAGCCGGCCGCGACCGGGAGACCCATGAGGCAACAGCATAATTGGCCCAGCATCATCCGGGTTAGGGGAGGGTTTGGCCAGCTGGGATGTCCTTGTCCCATCGCGTTCTAGCGACTCCTGTGGCTGGCCGGGCGCATGCACGCTTACACGGTCGCCAGTTGTACAGCGTTTCCTCCGACACATTGGTGCGGCTGGCTTCCGGGTTAAGCGAGCAGTGTGCCAATAATTCTCTGAGACCAGTCACCTGGACAGCTGATGAAACTGTGGGTTTGCACAACATCTACACAAACTGTCAGAAACCGTCTCAGAGGAGCTCATCTGCGTGCTCGTCGTCCTCACCTGGATCTTGACCTGACTGCAGTTCGGCGTCATAACCGACTTCAGTGGGAAAATGCTCACCTTCGATGGCCACTGGCATGCTGGATTTTTTATTTATTTATTTAAAAGGAATCAGTGACCAACAGATTAATATCTGTATTCCCAGTCATGTGAAATCCATCAATTAAGGCCTAATGATTTTATTTCAATTGACTGATTTCCTTATATGAAATGTAACTCATTAAACTCTTGGACATTGTTGCGTTTATATTTTTGTTCAGTGTATATGAATGGGACATGTAGCTGAAGGAAACTGATCTAGGACCAGCTATTAGGAGTACTTACTCCTCCAAGAAGTGCTGCTGAGGGCCGATAACGGAGCCCGGCCGGCAGACCCTGATCCAGGCGATGGTCTCTGCTGCCGTGAAGTGGTAGTGCTTCATCAGGTAACAGCCTATCAGGGTACCAGTACGCCCAAGGCCAGCTGATGACGAGATAGAGAAAACAATGAGGTAATGTTTCAGAAATAAGGAAATGAATAGAACAGATTAAAAGTAACATACAGTGCTTTCAGAAAGTATTCATACCCCTTCACTTATTCCACATTTTGTTGTGTTACAGCCTGAATTTTAAAAGAATCTCACCCATCTACATACAATACTCCATACAATACTCCATAATGACAGCGAAAACATGTTTTTAAAAATGTTAGCAAATGTATTGAAAATTAAATACAGAAATATCGCATTTAAATAAGTATTCACACCCGAGTCAATACTTTGTAGAAGCACCTTCGGCAGCGAGTCTTTCTGGGTAAGTCTCGAAGAACTTTCCACACCTGGATTGTACAACATTTGCCCATTAAGCTCTGTCAAATTGGTTGTTGATCATTGCTAGACAACCATTTTCAGGTCTTGAGATTTACATTTACATTTAAGTCATTTAGCAGACGCTCTTATCCAGAGCGACTTACAAAGTGGTGCATTCACCCTATAGCCAGTGTTTTTTTTTTTTTTTGGGGGTAGAAGGATTACTTCATCCTATCCCAGGTATTCCTTAAAGAGGTGGGGTTTCAAATGTCTCCGGAAGGTGGTGAGTGACTCCGCTGTCCTGGCGTCGTGAGGGAGCTTGTTCCACCATTGGGGTGCCAGAGATATATACAGTGGGGAGAACAAGTATTTGATACACTGCCGATTTTGCAGGTTTTCCTACTTACAAAGCATGTAGAGGTCTGTCATTTTTATCATAGGTACACTTCAACTGTGAGAGACGGAATCTAAAACAAAAATCCAGAAAATCACATTGTATGATTTAAGTAATTCATTTGCATTTTATTGCATGACATAAGTATTTGATCACCTACCAACCAGTAAGAATTCTGGCTCTCACAGACCTGTTAGTTTTTCTTTAAGAAGCGCTCCTGTTCTCCACTCATTACCTGTATTAACTGCACCTGTTTGAACTCGTTACCTGTATAAAAGACAACTGTCCACACTCAATCAAACAGACTCCAACCTCTCCACAATGGCCAAGACCAGAGAGCTGTGTAAGGACATCAGGGATAAAATTGTAGACCTGCACAAGGCTGGGATGGGCTACAGGACAATAGGCAAGCAGCTTGGTGAGAAGGCAACAACTGTTGGCGCAATTATTAGAAAATGGAAGAAGTTCTATAAATCAGTACTTTTTAACCACTTAATTCCTTGATATTTGCTATTTACAGTGGGGAGAACAAGTATTTGATACACTGCCGATTTTGCAGGTTTTCCTACAGCATACAATAACATGATTCTGTGCTTCCAACTTTGTGGCAACAGTTTGGTGAATGCCCTTTCCCGCATGACAACGCTCCCGTGTACAAAGCGAGTTTCATACAGAAATGGTTTGTCGAGATCGGTGTGGAATAACATGACTGGCCAGCACAGAGCCCTGACCTCAACCCCATCGAACACCTTAGGGATGAATTGGAACAGAACACTTTGTATTAATAACTTCACCATGTTCAAAAGGGTTATTCAATGTCTGCTTTTTAAATGTTTTACCCATCTACCAATAGGTGGCCTTCTTTGCGAGGCATTGGAAAATCTCCCTGGTCTTTTGTGGTTGAATCTGTGTTTGAAATTCACTGCTCGACTGAGTGACCTTACCGATAATTGTATGTGTGAGGTACAGAGATGAAGAAGTCATTCAAAAATCATGTTAAACACTATTATTGCACACAGCGGGAGTCCATGCAACTTATTATGTGACTTGTTAAGCAAAGTATCAGACCTACAGAAACAGGCCTTTTATATATGTATCCTACAGTTGCATTACTGATTAACTTGGCTCCGCCAACATGGCAGCCAAACTACTTTGAAATGAAGAGTGAACTCTAAATTCCCTCTTTACATATTTAAAATACTCAGGGTGCGCTTGATTTAGCTTGCCAGGCACACCAACGCAATACACCTATATAGTCCCATAAAAGCAGACTCCATATGCCAGGCAAGCCAAATCAAGCACATCTCAGGTATTTCAGATATTTTACATATCTCAACAGATACTGCAGTGTGTGTGTGTGTGCGCGCGTCTCACCCTTGCAGTGGACGGCCACGGCTCCATCAGTGCTCTCGCAGATGTGCATGAAGCGGCGGGTGATGACGTCGTTGGGTGTGCTGCCATCCACGAAGAACAGGTCGTAGTGGTCGAAGCCGGCATCCGTGAAGCGCTTGGCGTCGTAGATCTTCTTATTGAGCCGCACCACCGTGGTCACGTTGTGTTTCCGGAAGTAGGGGAAGTACGCCTCTGGGGCGTGGAGAGGGTAGCCTAGGTTGGGAGGGGAAGGAGATTCAGGTCAGTTAATTTGTGTAAAACGTAGGTAAGGAAAACTGATTCTGTTGAAGCATAGAGCAATCTTCCTTAGTATGTTGTCAAACGTATTACTACACCAATGGTGCCATCTGCTGTTACAGAGGAGAAAGGATTAGCTAGAACAGATGCATAGGGAGTCTACCTGAATCTAAACCTGAATCTAAACCGGAATCTAAACCTACACCTGAACCCTGTCAAAGGTTCATCGGTGGAGACAACTTTACTAAATTACTCTGGAACAGCTGTTGTTTTTCTTAAAGGAAAAGAGCACATAAAAAGGTCAAGGACAGAATCCAAAACTCATCTCACCATTTTCAATTTTACTTTTGGGATGGGGTCCACTGAAGGCCAGAAACTTCCCCGGCACGATCCAGTTGAAGTCACCGTTTTCCACTCGCTATAAACACAGAGCGAAGGGAGAAGACTGATTGTCTCGACTGATTGTAAATGTTGTGAATCTGTATAATTGTGTACATGCAGGGCTCCCTTGTAATGGAGGCCTTGGTCTCAATGGGATTTCCCTGTTTAAATAAAGGTTTTAAAAAATGGGGGGAAAAGGACATCAAACAGGGACCCAGAATTATATGGACATTTTGCTCTGACTGAAAAATGATCCTAAGAATTTAGCCTTTATTTAATCAGATTGGCCACCAGTTAGTAGCCATCTTCAGTAACAACCTAAATTGAGGAGCGGTCATTATCAACAACCGCTCAATTTACGAAGGACTAATTCCTCTTCTTTGCTGCTTTTGTTTTAGTGACTACGTGCCAAACAGTTTTTTCGGTGACAATTTTCTGTCCGTTCTTTCCGAGTCGGGTCAAATGAAACTGATAACGCTCACAGATGACTATTCATGAATCTAAAAAGTAATGTCAGGTCATCAGTGGAGCACAGAATTGCGTAAGATCTTAGAGTGGGATTGTGAATATTGTAGGGGTGCTGTGGTTTGCATTTACAGATGCTCCTCTGTTCAAACTGATGAGTGAGCACTTATTATTGGAGCGGGTCTAAGGTCACCATGACAACATTACCTCGTAGTGCTCGTATTCGTCCACATCAAATGTCTCAAAGTCAAAGAATCCATGCTGCAGGGCCTGGAGAGGAGAGAAGAGACAGTTATATATATATATATATATATATGCGTGTGTGTGTGTGTCAAATTATTCATGACCAAGCAAAACTAGTGACTCAGACAGCCCCAGAACTAGAGTGACCTCAAACCCGCGGTCTGCTGGGAAGCCTGACGCACTAAAGACTTTGCAGCATCATGATGACGGATTATAATCTGTGATGGCTGAGATCGGCAAAGTGACCCACGCAGTCATTACCAGCTGTATCAAAGCTAGCTGTGTTGATAATTATTGTTTAAAAGGGTAGGGATAATAAAGCAATAATAAAAGCAAGATGGTATGTGGTACTGTAATTATCGGCACGACGACGTGACACGATGTGGTCGCTAGGTACGAGGTTAAATTACTAAGGATGATTATTTGTGCACTTTAACCTCACTCAAATACACTGAGTATATCAGTCAGCATCCAGCCACCAGGGCCATGGTGAGCCTGAGGAGAGAACACATGATATCACCATGCTCCTTCCCAGTATTCCATCCTACTCCCACCACTGTGTCCCTCCTGTCTAAGGCCTGTGACATTTGTGGCAGTGGTGTCAAATAGGGTGTGTGAAGTCAGTACTACACTGTATCAGCCATATGCTGTAGAACTGGAATCGGTAAGCATTAGGGGGTCGTGATTCACAGCACTGTACAATGAAGTTCATTATTTAGTGAATATTATAGTTCGGCTGAGCCAAAGAGCTATTTAGCTCGTCCTGGAGGTCCGGAAGTTTTGACTGGTTCTTTATCCACCGGAAAACAATTATCAACTGATTTAATGGATTGGCCACAGACTTCACAGTTCTGGTTTCCCATGTCTAGATCAGTTAGGCAATCATGCCGACTTTGGAGTCTAAGAGATATTGTTTTTCTAGTTGATACATTTCACTTCAACCAAAAAGTCAGAAAGACGGGAAGACCAGGCCTTTGTTCTTAAATCAAAACCGGTTTTGACCAAATTACCCCAGCCACGAGCTGTTCACTCCCTTACCGTCGAGCAGACGGTATCAGAGCATGAGGTCTGATACCAACAGGCTCAGAGACTGTTTCTATCTACAAGCCATCACATTGCTGAACACTTGAACTGGACAGGATAATGCACTTTACTGTATGATCAAATCAGGGTTTTAGTAGTCATTTTGAGTGAGGTGACAATGTAGAATGTGCCCTTTCTACTTTTATAGTCGGAGAAGGTCTCTTTGCTGATGCCCTGTTTGACTTTGAATGCGAGTTTACGTGACCTCAGCTCAGCCTATCAGGAAACTGGGCCGGTCCATCTTGGTAGAGGGGCCAGCCGTTGCCCACTGATCAGCCAAAGGCTCATTATAGATAAGTGTAATAGAGAAATTATGCAAAGAAAATATATAATAATAATAATAATAATAATAATAATAATAATAATAATAATAATAATAATAATAATAGCAGGCTCATGGGCCGCCAGCCATGTCACCTTAATTTGATTTCCCTTTTCAAATAATTTTGTGTGTGTCAATTTCGACCAGCCCACCCAACTAAAAATATTGTGCAGTCCATCTGATATTTGCCAGACTTGCCAGATGGCCAATCCGCCCCTGCTCCTCACATAACACAGACAGGAGCTACTCTGTTATGCAGTTCCTTTCCGGTCAGGCCATTACAGGCACTCATCACAAAGCTTCATTTCACCCGGTCCCAGTTTAATAAGACTTGAGTAGTTTATTTAGGCTTTAGTTTAAACATTGTTAGTGAACTTTGTACGCACCAGGGCTCCAGACTGCGACCATTTAGTCGCATTTTGCGTCGCTTTGACTTGGCTGTCAATAACAAGATGTAGTGTACAGCGTATTCGGAAAGTATTCAGACCCCTTGACTTTCTCCACATTTTGTTACGTTACAGCCTTATTCTAAAATGGATTAAATTGTTTTTTTCCCCCCTCAACAATCTACACACAATACCCCATAATAACAAAGCAACAAAAAAAAAAATGAAATATCACATTTACATAAGTATTCAGACCCTTTACTCAGTACTTTGTTGAAACACCTTTGTCAGCGATTACAGCCTCGAGTCTTCTTGGGTATGACGCTACAAGCTTCGCACACCTGTATTTGGGGAGTTTCTCCCATTCTTCTCTGCAGATCCTCTCAAGCTCTGTCCGGTTGGATGGGGAGCGTTACTGCACAGCTATTTTCAGGTCTCTCCGGGGGTTGTTAGATCGGGTTCAAGTCAGGGCTCTGGCTGGGCCACTCAAGGACATTCAGAGACTTGTCCCGAAGCCACTCCTGTGTTGCAGGTTTTCATCAAAGATCTCTGTACTTTGCTCCGTTCATCTTTCCCTCGATCCTGACTAGTCTCCCAGTCCCTGCTGCTGAAAAACATCCCCACAGCATGATGCTGCCACCACCATGCTTCACTGTAGGGATGGTGCCAGGTTTCCTCCAGATGTGACACTTGGCACTCAGGTCAAAGAGTTCAATCTTGGTTTCATCAGACCAGAGAGTCTTGTTTCTCATGGCCTGAGAGTCCTTTAGGTGCCTTTTGGCAAACTCCAAGAGGGCTGTCATGTGCCTTTCACTAAGGAGTGGCTTCCGTCTGGCCACTCTACCGTAAAGGCCTGATTGGTGGAGTGCTGCAGAGATGGTTGTCCTTCTGGAATGTTCCCCCATCTCCACAGAGGAACTCTGGAGCTCTGTCAGAGTGACCATCGGGTCCTTCTCCCCTGATTGCTCAGTTTGGCTGGGCGGCAAGCTACTGGAAGAGTCTTGGTGGTTCCAAATTTCTTCCATTTAAGAATAATGGCCACTGGGGACCTTCAATTTTATAAAAACAGTGAATTAAATTTAAAATCACTTTATAAAACAGAAATCAATGGAAAGGCAGTGTAGGAGACTATCCAGTTCAGACAGAGAAAGTGAGTGGACAAAGATGCACACAAACATTGGACACGTGAGCGAGCTGTGGGCATGTGTACACACACAAAGCCTCTTTCCATCTCCTATTCTCCCTGTCAGGTCTGTGGTGTTGACAGCTGTCTGAGCTGCTCTCTCCCCCAGGTCTGTATTACGTACCTGTTCTCAGTTCTCCTGGGCAGCAGGTCCCTTAGAGAATGAACCCCTCTGCCAGCCAGGGTAAACAATGGTGAAAATGTCTTACTCCTTCTCTGTACCATGTTAAGGTTTACAAAGGAAGGAAATCACTTTAAACAGTTTATACTGTGGTGCCTGACCCACCTGTCTCTGTGTGCTGTATGTACGTTTGTGTGTGTACACTTGTGTGTGTGTGCGTATGTGCGTACCACAGTTTTCGTTAGGAAAATTTGGCGCCGGACAACGTGACCTGCAAGATTTTAGATTTACCGGACATTTGATAAATTGACCGAACATCCATATGCATTAGGTGCGTAACACATTAGGGCGTCCACCCACTTGCGCATGATACACATCCTTACTCTACTCTAGTCTATCAATCCATTCCAAATCTTTATATTATACATGACAGGGGCAGCATGGTGTTGATCTTGCCTAAGGTGGCAGCAGAACTGCTAGGACTGGGCCTGATGAACACAATAATGTGCTTCTAATTTCCTTGTGTTTGCGGCAGACCTTGGCCTGATCACAGTGAGCCGCTGCAGTTGGGAAGTCAAAACTGTCCAACTCCTTGGAGCAGCTTTATGCACATCAGCTTTGTTACTTTGTCCTCAAGAAGGCGCGATCTTGAGGCAGACTTTACTCGGTTTTGGAGAAAGAATCCCCTCTTGGCGGGCACACTGGAAACGGGGATAATCAACACAATTCTGCCCAATTTTGCCCAGTCAGGGTACACTTAGCTGAAGTCCCTATGAGGACCTCGCGTATTTTGAGTGAGTAAAAATTGAAAACACCCGACACTAATGTCCCAGCAGCTTGAGGATATATTAGCCTATGAAGTATATTTGCCTTTGAAAAACTGGTATTTCCGGCTAACGGAAACCCTGGTGTGTACGACACATAAGTGTGTCAAGCGATTAATTCTTTAGCACAGTGACATGCTAATGGAGGCACTGGGAGAAGACAGAGCAGAGAAAACAGCCAAACAGTGAATCATGGAACAGATCACTGTGATTAGAACTGAAACAGCCTGCAATTAACACAGCAGGCAGCCGTCTGAGCCAACACCATACATTAGAGACTCACAGCATTACAGGGACATAAAGAGGTGGGGAAATGGATGCTTAAACCACCTGCAATACAGCAACGAAGGAAAGTAGGCAAGTTGTTCTGAGGGCTATACTAGCCTATACCAGGATGTGAATACATTTCATGACAATTAAGGAAACAAATTTAAATTCCCCCAAATCCTAATTTCAAATAAATGGGCACTGGAGTTTCAAATCGCTGAAAAGTTTCAATACTGCCATGGATTAAGTTGTTGTTATTCCCTGCCTCTCACAATGGGAAGAGACATTTCCTGGGTTTTTGGGGAATGACGTAGTGAAGGGGGGTGGGGGTGGGTGCTAGGGCCTTTTTGGGAAGATAACGGAAAAGGCTGGAATGTGCAGAGGGATCTGAAACATTCCTGTCCGATGGTTGTATGACAAGTCTTTCTGGAATGACATGGCCAAACACACACACACACAGATTCGGTTGTAGTAAGTTGCCACCAAGTGTTGATGCTATGTACGTAATAAGGAAGTTCACATTATCCCAATTTAACTAGAGGCCCTCCATTCCATGTCAAAACATGCTAGAAAACAGCACTGTAAAGATAGCTAGAAAACAGCACTGTAAAGATAGCTAGAAAACAGCACTGTAAAGATAGCTAGAAAACAGCACTGTAAAGATAGCTAGAAAACAGCACTGTAAAGATAGCTAGAAAACAGCACTGTAAAGATAGCTAGAAAACAGCACTGTAAAGATAGCTAGAAAACAGCACTGTAAAGATAGCTAGAAAACAGCACTGTAAAGATAGCTAGAAAACAGCACTGTAAAGATAGCTAGAAAACAACACTGTAAAGATAGCTAGAAAACAGCACTGTAAAGATAGCTAGAAAACAGCACTGTAAAGATAGCTAGAAAACAGCACTGTAAAGATTTCTCCATGACTTCCAGCAACTAAATATAACCAGGTTTGCACACACTCTGCACAGAAATATACTGAACTTAATAGACAAAAGAAAAAGCCTAAGGTGGCATAAGGATGTTCTGGGTTTTGTTTGTTTAGTTCTCATTCCATTTTGACCACTAGGAGATTTGCCATTAAATACAGGGAATGTTCTGGGAGATGCTGTATCTATAGGGAATGTTCTGGGAGATGCATCTACCCACATACTGACCTCCAAGGCTGATTGGAGGAGGATTAGTAAGCCATGATAAGAACAGACTGAGAGGCACACACTGCTGGCACAATAAATCCCCAGCTTAGCCACTGTGTAACCTAAGGGGAGAGAGCGAGCGAGCAAGCGAGCCTTTGTCCCTGTAGCTGCAGGTAAGAGTGCCCCACCTGCTGTGCCACGTGAGGCCATGCTACCTTCCTACCGCTCACCTGCAGGGTTACATTACCGTCCCCCCGACAAAGTAGAACACCCTCGTACCCCATAGACTACACACAACATTTGATCACCCCGCTGGATTACATAACTCTGCCCTCAGTCTGGGATTACGGTCTTAATAATGCTAGGTCAGGATGTGCGGGCAAAGCTGTAAACAAAGACAATGCTTTAGACTGCTATGGCAGGTTTGGTTGAGCATGGAGTCTCAATGCTATATTGGTTGGATGAAAGCAGGTTATTTAAGCAATAAGGCCCGAGGGGGTGTGGTATATGGCCAACATACCACGGCTAAGGACTGTTCTTAGGCATGACGCAACGCGGAGTGCCTGGATACAACCCTTAGCCATGGTATATTGGCCATATACCACAAACCCCCAAGGTGCCTTATTGCTATTATAAACTGGTTACCAATGCAATTTGAGCAGTAAAAACAAATGTTTTGTCATACCCGTGGTATACGGTCTAATATACCACGGCTGTCAGCCAATCAGCATTCAGGGCTTGAACCACCCAGTTTATAATTGGTTTTATGAGACAGATGAAAGACTTGGGTCATTTCATTTGTAACCCCGTCACACTGCAAGACTCATCCTAACTCGTTAAGTAGAAATAAGTCTAGATTTCCTCAGTTTAGGCTGAAGGTGTCACTAACTTTAGGTTAAGCTGCAGATATACCATGTAGATGTGTAGGGTGTCAAATAATTTGGTAACTCATTCAGAATTACAGTAATTACACAGTAACTACACATGTCAATGTTGACCTAAGTACCGTATTTACGTTTAGGTCACCATGGTAGTTCCTGAGTAACTAAAGGCCAGCATCACTTCCTGTAAAGTGTTGGCTTAGCCTTGGATATAAGAAAGTGCTTAGAATGGTGAAAGAGGGAGGAAATGAGGGAGCAGATATGTTACACAACGGATTGCTTTCTATTTAACGTTACGATTTACTGTAAATCCACTAAATACATAAATACATAAAACTCACTTTCCGGATTCCTTGTAAGCAGTCGAGAACCGTCAGGTTGTATGTGCAATTTCCAAACGAGGCGTCCCTGAAACACAAAGAAATGAAGGCGTGAGTGAACAATTGAAAGAGTGTGTGATAGTGTCGCAATGAACACATCAGAGATTGGAAAAACAATATGCTGGAGCCCACACATGGCTACTGTATAGGAGGACCTATGGATAAGAGGGTATACAAGGTGCTCCTTGAATAGGGTAGGCTATATAGTTAGTCTCCATGTTTTTCTAAGTACTTCAGAGAGATTGGTGGAGGACAGCCAATGTAGCATCCTTGTATCAACCCTCCACACACACCCATACAAGATTCAAAATATAGAAAACATCCCCATTGCACACACACACACATAAATAAGCAACCCCTTTCCAAATCTATAAAATAAATGATATCATCTTTGTGGGACATGGGTACCAAGAGGAATGCTCCAATTGAACCAATCATTGAGCCAGGACAACAGTGATGTTACCATCCACTTCTCAGTTTACATCCTAGATATAGAACCCCTGAGATACAGTCTGAGGGTGACACTGACGGTCACCTTGGAGACATTTGGAGTGTCTCATATTATGGGATAGATGGAAATTAAATAATAGGCCAGCGACAAAGGATAATAAAAAAACATTCCGTTTTGAAACAGGGCTTGAAACAGGGCTCTGTATATTCATGGTGCAAAGCGTAAGACCATGTTCTTATGGGGATGTTGCTTGCAGAGAGTTGGCCCTGAGAGAGGACACCAGACAATGTGGAAGAGATCTTTCACAAAACAAAGCATTTGCATTGCGGCCCTATTTGGCATAGTCAATAACATAGTTTCTGTCTCATACACACACAATCTCAGAATGAACATTATGCGGCGTGAGTTTACTTGATTCCTCATTTCGTATGCATATTGTAGATGGCAGAAATAATCTGGGTCAATTTCAGCTGTTGTGTTCCCTTACTGCTCTCTAGGTTTGAGTGTCGCTGCAGGCTGTGAGTGTTCTGCTACTGACAGGAGCTTCAACGTGAATGGGACAGAGGTCCAACCAAGAACCTTCAAGAGGCCACCAACACAAAGCAGTGTGTTGGAAGCATGAGGAGCTCAGTTACCGTGACACCACTCACAAACGCACATATTCACGCGCACACACAGAAACCATGTGTGTGATTATATGCCATAGTGTGTGAGTCTCTGTACTGTAATGTGTGTCTATGTACCACTGTGCATGTGTGTGTGGGTCCATCCATTTCCCTGTCATGACATTGTAACAATCCCATCAAACCCCAGCCTGCACACAGTTAAAATAGGTCAACCACTACTGAGTAGGGCTGTGACAATATCGCGATACTGGGATCATCCCTCAGGGTAGCATCTGTGTCCCTCCCTCCCTCCGTCTATCACCCCTCCCTTCCTACCTCTATCCCAGCATGCCAACATTCTCTAACCACACTGACTGACCCTCTGGAGGGAACCACTGGGGAGAGATGGAGGAAAAGTCAAGGTCAAAAGGCCCAGTTAGAAATAGACTTTCTAAAAGTAGCTCAAGATATCCATCAAATCCAGTTAAAAGAAAACTAAACAGTGCTGGCTATGCAGAGTGATGGGAGGAGGGTTGGTCCAGCCTCTCTGTACAAGTACATAAAACTAGGCCTATAGGCTGTAGGTTAGTTGGGAATACTCACACAGCTCTTAAAGCTATTCAAATTGCTGTTTGACTTTAGTTGTTTGTGTTTGTAATTCCTCAAGCTACCACTGGGAGGAAATGAAATGAACATTACAGACTGCACGCTTTCAAGCGCTGGACCAGAGAGCCTAATGATGGAATGATGAGAACGCCATCACCCTTCTTCGCCATGCTCCCCTAGTTCATTCTAAACCAATTTCAAACATATTACATAAGTGCCATCCCGTTAGCTAGGGGCCCAATAGACCTGGTCAAGTAAACTGTCATTCTCACTCTAAACACGCAGGCAGGTTGAGACAAGCCCGAAGAGCCAATATCTGTCACTATCATAACTCAAGCCAACAATACCCAAATCAATCCTAGAGCCTGGCTGCCAACCCATGTCACAGGGCAATGAATCACAGTTAGTGTGTGCAGGACAAGTAAAGAAAGCAAACATACAGGTCAATGTAGGGGCAGAGAGGGTGCAACAGCACGACATGCCTTCACATTATTCACTCAGTCCCTTTCCCGCTACCACATTAATGTTCCCCCCACCCCAATTCCTGACCTCCATGTGGAATTGGTTTGGAATGCCGATGGGACTGTGGTCATGAGGGTGTTACTCACTCCACAGTTCATTAGGAAGGAGCTGATGAGATAAGGTTATTAGCTACAGAGCATGTACACCCCACCCCCCCAACACACACACACACACACACACACGACTATAGCCTCGTTCCTGGTATTTGTGATTTATTCAAGGAAAAGGTCAAACTAACAAGGAGGTGGCCAATTGCAAAAACAATCCTAACCCAAGTAGCCCCATCTGACCCATCCTTATAATCCCAAATTAAAGCTGCAAATCTAATCCAGCTACCTATTCTAAACCGTCCACTCCATCCAGATGCATGAAAACTGTTTGTTCGTTTGTTTGTGTTATAGGACAGACAAACAAACCAGGATAACATCAAGATTAAACAATGTTTGCACGTAACAGTGGTAAATGATAAGAAAACATTCCTGTTTATTGTATTTGTCACTTTCACTCCTCTGAAATGTAGTTCAATCCTATTAAAAAGAGTGAGTCCGCTGATCCACAACAGGCATAGATATTTTACGCTACGCGAAAGCGGATTAGTCCATGTAATGCTTGGGAGAGAGACAGGATGTGTGTTTTTATGGAGTGGTTGGAATATACAGAGTAAAACAAGTGTGTTCAATCAATCAATCAATTTTATTTTATATAGCCCTTCTTACATCAGCTAATATCTCGAAGTGCTGTACAGAAACCCAGCCTAAAACCCCAAACAGCTAGTAATGCAGGTGTAGAAGCACGGTGGCTAGGAAAAACTCCCTAGAAAGGCGAAAGCCTAGGAAGAAACCTAGAGAGGAACCAGGCTATGAGGGGTGGCCAGTCCTCTTCTGGCTGTGCCGGGTGGAGATTATAACAGAACCATGCCAAGATGTTCAAAAATGTTCATAAGTGACAAGCATGGTCAAATAATAATCAGGAATAAATCTCAGTTGGCTTTTCATAGCCGATCATTAAGAGTTGAAAACAGCAGGTCTGGGACAGGTAGGGGTTCCATAACCGCAGGCAGAACAGTTGAAACTGGAATAGCAGCAAGGCCAGGCGGACTGGGGACAGCAAGGAGTCACCACGGCCGGTAGTCCCGACGTATGGTCCTAGGGCTCAGGTCTCTCAGTTGGCTTTTCATAGCCGATCATTAAAGAGTTGAAAACAGCAGGTCTGGGACAGGTAGGGGTTTCGTAGCCGCAGGCAGAACAGTTGAAACTGGAATAGCAGCAAGGCCAGGCGGACTGGGGACAGCAAGTGTTTTGTTTCAGAGTAAGGCAGGATTAATAATTGAAGAAGACATTTTTGGGGATCTAAACTTGTAGGACATAGAAAATGTTTTGTCATTGCCACAAGCCTGGGAAAACCACAGACCTTACTATATGAAGTATAATTACTATCCGAGAGGGCATCGATTCAACTGCTTTTTCAGGTATAATAACTGACCTGGTTCTGATGGACACGAGACACTCCGGATGTTATTTGAGCCTCACCAGTCATGCGTCATACATACAGAACCATTATGTACACATACAGTGGGGAGAACAAGTATTTGATACACTGCCGATTTTGCAGGTTTTCCTACTTACAAAGCATGTAGAGGTCTGTAATTTTTATCATAGGTACACTTCAACTGTGAGAGACGGAATCTAAAACAAAAATCCAGAAAATCACATTGTATGATTTTTAAGTAATTAATTTGCATTTTATTGCATGACATAAGTATTTGATACATCAGAAAAGCAGAACTTAATATTTGGTACAGAAACCTTTGTTTGCAATTACAGAGACCATACGTTTCCTGTAGGTCTTGACCAGGTTTGCACACACTGCAGCAGGGATTTTGGCCCACTCCTCCATACAGACCTTCTCCAGATCCTTCAGGTTTCGGGGCTGTCGCTGGGCAATACGGACTTTCAGCTTCCTCCAAAGATTTTCTATTGGGTTCAGGTCTGGAGACTGGCTAGGCCACTCCAGGACCTTGAGATGCTTCTTACGGAGCCACTCCTTAGTTGCCCTGGCTGTGTGTTTCGGGTCGTTGTCATGCTGGAAGACCCAGCCACGACCCATCTTCAATGCTCTTACTGAGGGAAGGAGGTTGTTGGCCAAGATCTCGCGATACATGGACCCATCCATCCTCCCCTCAATACGGTGCAGTCATCCTGTCCCCTTTGCAGAAAAGCATCCCCAAATAATGATGTTTCCACCTCCATGCTTCACGGTTGGGATGGTGTTCTTGGGGTTGTACTCATCCTTCTTCTTCCTCCAAACACGGCGAGTGAAGTTTAGACCAAAAAGCTATATTTTTGGCTCATCAGACCACTTCTCCCATTCGTCCTCTGGATCATCCAGATGGACATTGGCAAACTTCAGACGAGCCTGGACATGCGCTGGCTTGAGCAGGGGGACCTTGCGTGCGTTGCAGGATTTTAATCCATGACGGTGTAGTGTGTTACTAATGGTTTTCTTTGAGACTGTGGTCCCAGCTCTCTTCAGGTCATTGACCAGGTCCTGCCGTGTAGTTCTGGGATGATCCCTCACCTTCCTCATGATCATTGATGCCCCCGAGGTGAGATCTTGCATAGAGCCCCAGACCGAGGGTGATTGACCGTCATCTTGAACTTCTTCCATTTTCTTAATAATTGCGCCAACAGTTGTTGCTTCCTCACCAAGCTGCTTGCCTATTGTCCTGTAGCCCATCCCAGCCTTGTGCATGTCTACAATTTTATCCCTGATGTCCTTACACAGCTCTCTGGTCTTGGCCATTGTGGAGAGGTTGGAGTCTGTTTGATTGAGTGTGTGGACAGGTGTCTTTTATACAGGTAACGAGTTCAAACAGGTGCAGTTAATACAGGTAATGAGTGGAGAACAGGAGGGCTTCTTAAAAGAAAAACTAACAGGTCTGTGAGAGCTGGAATTCTTACTGGTTGGTAGGTGATCAAATACTTATGTCATGCAATAAAATGCAAATTAATTACTTAAAAATCATACAATGTGATTTTCTGGATATTTTAGATTCCGTCTCTCACAGTTTAAGTGTACCTATGATAAAAATGACAGACCTCTACATGCTTTGTAAGTAGGAAAACCTGCAAAATCCGCAGTGTATCAAATACTTGTTCTCCCCACTGTATATACACAGGCCCAATCTATTGTAAGACACACACACCCTGTTAATAAGAGGATAATGACTACAAGGGACAATGATGACAGTAAATGAGGATGACACAGAGGGAGGAGTGGGACAGGTGTTGTGGAGCTGTGACCTAGGTCTTTGTTGTCAGGTGGCATGAAGGGGTGATTACAGAGCATTAGATGTCCCAGGGCCAGGCAGCGCGTCAGTGTCAGGTTAGACAAACATACAGGGGAACTGGGGAAGGCCTCTGGTGCCCGTCTCCTCTGGAGGTGGAAACCAGACAGGACAGAGGAGCACCAATAAACCAATCATTAAGGTCTAGCGAGCTGCTTGAAGCTCCAGAATAAGTTTACAGAGACACAACGTAAACAAACACCTCTGTAAGCATTTGTACGGAATGATACAACTGTAATGATACAAATGTAAGGCAATTAGCCAAGATGTGCTTCCTAGACAAATATCAAATTATTATTTCTGTGGTTAGAAATCATGCTGCTGTGTGGTAGAGAAGACATGGCTGGTCTGGTCTTACCTGAAGGGAAGATATGAAGCATTGGAGCCTGAGATCAGAGCCCTGTATGCCTCCTCTGGGGTCTTCTTTAAGTAAATGACCTGGTAGGTAGGTAGGTAGATGAGAGTGAGAGTGAGAGTGAGAGTGAGAGTGAGAGTGAGAGTGAGAGTGAGAGTGAGAGTGAGAGTGAGAGTGAGAGTGAGAGTGAGAGTGAGAGTGTAAGAGAGAGAGAGAGAGAAAGAGAGAGAGAGTAAGAGAGAGAGAGAGCGAGAGAGAGAGTGTAAGAGTGAGAGTGAGAGTGAGAGTGAGAGTGAGAGTGAGAGAGAGAAAGAGAGAGTGTAAGAGAGAGAAAGAGCGAGAAAGAGCGAGAGTGTAAGAGTGAGAGTGAGAGTGAGAGTGAGAGTGAGAGTGAGAGAGAGAAAGAGAGAGTGTAAGAGAGAGAAAGAGCGAGAAAGAGCGAGAGTGTAAGAGAGAGAGAGAGAAAGAGAGAGAGTAAGAGAGAGAGAGAGTAAGAGAGAGAGAGAGAGAGTAAGAGAGAGAGAGAGAGAGAGAGAGAAAGAGAGCGAGAGGGAGAGGGAGAGAGCGAGAGAGTAGAGTAAGAGACAAACTACACGAAGAGTTATCTATCCAAAACTGACATGTATGGATAAACCACCTCTCCAATCTTTTTGGCCCTATAATAAAGAACAAACAGCAAAAACATATACACCATCAACTACAAATCCACTGCATTCTCAAATTACATTGAATGAACTACATGACAAAATACAAACCCTCCAACCCAGAAAGGCCTGTGGTGTTGATGGTATCCTCAATGAAATGATAAAATATACAGACCACAAATTCCAATTAGAGAGTGAGAGTGATTCACTGTAATAGTGAAGGTGTACATTTGGCAGTAGAAAACCTAAACAGTATATTTGACCTCTCAGCTTCCCTATCAAATCTAAAAATGTCAAACAGAACACAAGAAAATTAACAATGACAAATGGTTTGATGAAGAATGCAAAAACCTAAGAAAGAAATAGAGAATCTTATCCAACTAAAAACCATAGAGACCCAGAAAACCTGAGCCTACGCCTTCCACTACGGTGAATCACTAAAACAATACAGAAATACACTACGGAAAAAGAAGGAACAGCACGTCAGAAATCAGCTCAATGTAATTGATGAATCCATAGACTAACCATTTCTGGGAAAATTGGAAAACACTAAACAAACAACACGAAGAGTTATCTATCCAAAACGGAGATGTATGGGTAAACCACTTCTCTGGCATCTTCCCCAATATTTGTAAACAAGGACTGTTCACCGCAATCCACAAAAGTGGAGACAGATTTGACCCCAATACAGCAGCACCTAGATCTTCTGCACAGATTCTGTCAGACCTGGGCCCTGACAGTAAATCTCAGTAAGACAAAAATAAATGGTGTTCCAAAAAAGGTCCAGTTGCAAGGACCACAAATACAAATTCCATCTGGACACTGTTGCCCTAGAGCACACAAAAAACGACACATACCTCGGCCTAAACATCAGTGCCACAGGTAACTTCCACAAAGCTGTGAACGATCTGAGAGACAAGGCAAGAAGGGCCTTTATGCCATCAAAAGGAACATAACATTTTACATCCCAATTAGGATCTGGCTAAAAATACTTGAATCAGTTATAGAACCCTTTATGGTTGTGAGGTCTGGGGTCCGCTCACCAACCAAGAATTCACAAAATGGGACAAACACCAAATTTAGACTGTATGCAGAATTTTGCAAAAATATCCTCTGCGTACAACGTAAAACACCAAATAATGCATGCAGAGCAGAATTAGGCCGATACCCGCTAATTATCAAAATCCAGAAAATAGACGTTAAATTCTACAACCACCTAAAAGGAAGCGATTCCCAAACCTTCCATAACAAAGCCTTCACCTACAGAGAGATGAACCTGGAGAAGAGTCCCCTTAGCAAGCTGGTCCTGGGGCTCTGTTCACAAACACAAACAGACCCCACAGAGCCCCAGGACAGCAACACAATTAGACCCAACCAAATCATGAGAAAACAAAAATATAATTACTTGACACATTGGAAAGAATTAACAAAACAACTGAGCAAACTAGAATGCTATTTGGCCCTAAACAGAGAGTACACAGTACACAGAATACCTGACCACTGTGACTGACCCAAACTTAAGGAAAGCTTTGACTATGTACAGACTCAGTGAGCATAGCCTTGCTATTGAGGAAGGCCGGCGTAGGCAGACCTGGCTCTCAAGAGAAGACAGGCTATGTGCACACTGCCCACAAAAAGAGGTGGAAACTGAGCTGCACTTCCTAATCTCCTGCCAAATGTATGACCATATTAGAGACACATATTTCCCTCAGATTACACAGATCCACAAAGAATTAGAAAACAAACCCAATATTGATAAACTCCAATATATATTAGGTAAAATACCACTGTGTGCAATCACAGCAGCAATATTTGTGACCTGTTGCCACATGAAAAGGGCAACCAGTGAATAACAAACACCATTGTAAATACAACCCATATTTATTTAACTATTTGCACATAATGACATTTGAAAGGTCTTTATTGTTTTGGAACTTTTGTGAGTGTAACATTTAATGTACATTTTCACTTGCTTTGGCAATGTAAACATAATGTTTCCCACGCCAATAAAGCCCTTAAATTGAAATTAAATTGAATTAGTGTGTGAGTAAGAGAGTAAGAGAGTAAAAGAGAGAGAAAGCGACAGAGAAAGGAGAGCGAGCGAGAGCGAGAAAGAGAGAAGGACAGAGGAAGTGTGTGAGAGAACACAGTTAGTAAACCATGGCTTGGAATCACTGAAGCCACAGCTTTCATTCCATCATTTTGTTAATCCTTCAGCTTCCCGATTTACTCTGGTTTTGAAAAGATTTGTTCTTAGAGCACTAATATAACAGGGAAAGGGAATATAACAGGGAGAGGGAGACAAGGACTGGGCCAAGGAGACAATGTGTCACATGAGATTTCCCAGGCATCAGCCCTGAGGCCAGACGGCATTGTCACAGCGCCACAGGCTCTCCAAATGGAGGACATAGGCCTACATAAACACATACTAGCCAACTCATCCATCCATGAACGTGCTGCTCTCCCAACCCTGGGTCAGAAAAGCAGGGCTTATCTGAATCAACTCTCAAACTAAACACTGCTAAAATCAACACCTCGGAATCCCACATCCATACAAGGAGTCGTAACGACAGAGAGTAGAGGGCAGAGACAACACAATGCCACTGATGTCTCAAATTCTGAGAGAGCGTGCAATTGGCATGCTGACTGCAGGAATGTCTACCAGAGCTGTTGCCAGAGAATTTAATGTTAATTTCTCAACCATTTCTCAACCATGTTTTTAGAGATTTTGGCAGTACGTCCAACCGGCCTCACAACCAGACCACGTGTATGGCATCGTGTGGGCGAGCAGTTTGCTGATGTCAACGTTGTGAAAAGAGTGCCCCATGGTGGTGGTGGGGTTATGGGCAGGCATAAGCCACGGACAACGAACACAATTGCATTTTATCGATTGCAATTTGAATGCACAGATATACTGTGACAAGATCCTGAGGCCCATTGTCGTGCCATTCATCCGCCGCCATCATCTCATGTTTCAGCATGATCATGCATGGCCCTATGTCGCAAGGATCTGTACACAATTCCTGGAAGCGCAAAATGTCCCAGTTCTTCCATGGCCTGCATACTCACCCGACATGTCACCCATTGTGCATGTTTGGGATGCTCTGGGTTGAAGTGTACGACAGCGTGTTCCAGTTCCCGCCAATATCCAGCAACTTTGCACTGAAGAGGAGTGGGACAACATTCCACAGTCCACACTCAACAGTCCAATCAACTCTATGCGAAGGCGATGTGTCGCGCTGCACGAGGCAAATGGTGGTCACACCAGAAACTGACTGGTTTCCTGCCCACCTATCCGCCCCACTTTCGTTTTTGCCTTAAGTAACCATCTGTCTTATGTAACCATACCAAACGTGACATATCATACTAATTTGAGTAACCTGGATTTACATTTACTATGTTACGTCTAGTCTATGAGACCAGGCTGAAATAACAGGTCCAAACCGCCCTGGTGTGAAACACTTAGCAAATCTGGACATTTTGCAAAGGTTGACTGGATGATTTGTCTCAACTAGGAGGCTTGGATGGGAGAGTGGGCTTGTGAATGCAGCTTGTGTGTCAGTAGGTCTGGTGACATGGAGGCCAAATAGTGCATGAAGCCTGTGTCTCCTCAGCAAGTAGAACAGAGCTTTGTTTTTCCTGCTCCCGCTTCATGAAATATTCACCAGTCAGACAATTGGATATCGCTGAAATGCACAAGCTTAAATTCTACTGCTGGTGTGTGTGTATGTTGTCCCACGTGATCCATGACACATCATTTGGAGTCCCACAGGGCCAGCTGTTCGTCCCACACACATAATCCTCTTGGGATCAAAGCGGGTCATTTGTATTAAAACATCTGTAATGAGAGCAGGGCCAGAAGGGCTCAACGGAGCCTGACCGGATCAATGTAGACCCACGGAGAGAAAACAACAAGGAGTGTTAGAAAGCCCTGCCACGTTCCCTGCTCTCATTACTAAAGACAACACAATCCACATGATGGAGGCTAAATAGCTAGACACACACACAGCAGAACAGAGGTTACGACATTGCAGACGAACCTCACATCCAAGTTCCAGTTCATCAGGCTTGATATTGATTTCTGAATGCTATGTCCTCTGTGTGCATTTGTGAGCCAATCACTCGTGCAGTGGGAAGAAACGATATTGCCTGGTTTTGAAAGAGGTGCTGATAATTCAGTGTCATTGAATGAGGAGTTCATCTTGGGCATCGATCAGGGTTCAGGCTAAATTTAGCAGAGCGTGTCGCCTTGTGCATCTACCCTTGAGAGATTGTCTAGGAAGGAATAAATGACAGCAGCTTTAATAGGGTCACTGAGTGACAGATTAGACACACCATCAGTGCAATTCAACTCCTGCAACCCACAAGGTCATCAGTCTCCTATTGGCAAATCCAGGAAATGTAGAATGTACAGATATTGTAGCATGGACAGATATTGACAAGCATCTGACCATGTGTCAATATGGCTAGTGTCTAGACATGCTGACAGGACTAAACTAGCATGGGAGACCCAGAGCTGTGAGACTGGGGCCCTGCCTGGGACGCTAACAAGACAAAAACTGTGTTCGAATACTCATACTAACCGCACTAACCTTACTATTTGTGACGTAAATTGAGTATGTAGTATGCTCATTGGTCATAGTATGGATATAGTTAGTATGCCAAAAGTTCCCGGATGTCGTACTAAATTCGCCAAAATACTTGGTATACAAGCAGTGGGCACTATTTATGCACTTTTAGGGCCCATAATGCAATTCTTCAGAAAATGGGCGTGACTTCACAACGTTTGAAGAAAATATGCAGCCGAAGTCTGACATTACATTTTACATTTTTACATTTTAGTCATTTAGCAGACGCTCTTATCCAGAGCGACTTACAGTTAGTGCATGCATTATTTAATTTTTTTTCATACCCCCTGTGGGAATCGAACCCACAACCCTGGCGTTGCAAACGCCATGCCCTATCAACTGAGCTACATCCCTGACGAGAGGCGAGAGGGGATACAAATTCATTGCTTTAACTAATTATGACAAATGTTAAGAAAATGTGGAGCAATATAATAAAGTAATGACTTTTCAAATAAGTTACGTTACACATTATGTTGGCTGACAATTTGTTAGCTACGCTATCCTTACGAACCGCATAGCATTACAGCAGTATGTACCGGTATGTTAGCTAGTTACCTAACATTAGTTGGCTACTAATACATCGAACTTGCCAGGCAGTATATTAACTATATGCTATCTAACTACCCAACGTTGACGTTTATTAACTACCCAAGTGGTATAGTCGTTGTGCGTTCTCAAATGGACATAGTTCATTCTGGCTATCTACTCCGATTTCAGAGCGTGCCAGAGTGCAGAATAACTGAGGAATTTACAAACGTTGAACACCGGTTGAATATGGCCGGTGTCAGTAAACGGCGCCAAAAATAATCGTTATTAAATTGTTGCCAGCAGCACAGTTACAGTCACCAACGCTCTGGATAACATGAAAACAGCCTAACCAGCTCTGCTAGGGCGAGTAAAATGGTCAGAGTGAGGTGTTCTCTCATTTGTGTCTGGAAGTAGCTAGCCAACGTTAGCCAGTTAGCTTCGGTGCTTGACTACCGTTGTAAGGTCAGAACGCTTGGATCAACCCTACTCCTAGGTCAGTGTCCAGTGTGCGCTCTGAACGAGAGCAAAACGCTCTGAATTTACGAACGCCCAGAGGTCTCTCTGTCACTCCAGATTTAATTTTGTAACACACCCGAAATCGTAAAATGTCTAGCTAGTCATTTGTAATGCTAACATGCTAGCAAGAGGTTGCATAGCAACAGCATCAACTTCCGGTAGACAGGCGAAGCGCTAGTATGCTCAGCTGAAACGATACCGTTCGTTTACAGTATACTAAAATGAACTAATAGTATATACTCATTAAGTATGTAGTATACAGTATGTTAGTATGGGAATTCGAACACATCTAAAGAGTTCTGAGGACCATGGTCCCTATTCAATCCAAGCCAGGCCAGTATAAGAATATACTTTGGGATTTATATAGACTAGCTAGTTAAGAAAACCATGTTTACAGTGAGAAACCCAACATCTGCGTTTTATCAATCATGTGCACAGCCATTAAGGGCCAAAACCAGAAGGAAGATTGATATAGCCTATATCGTGCTTCTAGTCCATGCAGGGCATCACAATGGAAAGATATTCAGAAAAGGGCCTTAAATTACATACAAAGTATGTCATGACGGTTGCTGTTCCTCTGTCTGTTCCCTTGGGGTAAGGACTGGGCACAGTCCACGGAGTAAAACACTACTGACCCACATTGCCTGAAAAGATCATCATCATGCCATCTCCGGCCTCTGTCATAAGGCATATCCTCATCATAGCACAGCAACAACAAAAGATCCGGATAAATCCTCTCGTTTACTGCCATGTGACAGAGTGGCCAGCTGGCAGGGGATGCCGTCACACATTACAGTCAAGGCTGGTATCTGACTGGGAGTGAAAGGACAGCCTTCAACCATGGCTGGCAGCAAGGGACCAAATGAATAGGGACTAGTGCAACATGAGCTGCTGGGCATTTAAAGGGGCTGGAAGATTGGGCCACTGTGGCAGGACAATAGGGCTGTCTATACCAGTCCTCTCCCATCCATTTCTCCAAGGGAGTCAGCGAGAGACCTGGCTGGCAGGGTTAAAACTGCAGGGGTTGTGCCACCTTAAAAGGAAATCAGCATTGACTGAAAGAAGCACTGAAAAGGCCTGGGTCGACAACAATACTGCAGAAACACACTAGGGGAAAAGTGCATCAGGGCCATCTGGGTACATTGATACTAATGCAAAATGAGTAGAGCTGCATTTTTTTGAGGGGTGCAGCATGACGCAACGGCCCAAAATACACTTTTTCCCCTTGCCTAACTTCCTTCCCTGCAGAGAACGAGAGAGAGAAAGAAAGGGAGGAGGAGGAGGGGATACTCACAGCATAGGCAGCGATTAAAACAGCAGCATTAGCCCTTTTCCGCTGGTCAAAGCTGGTGTAGTGTACGATTCGCTTTCTGGTCAGTGTGAACGACTGCAGACAAAAGGAGAAAAATACATGTAAGGAAAAACAGCAACAATCACATTAATTTAGAACCTCTTCACATTAAAGCTACTTTAGATTAGAATAATTGATAAAGATATCTACAAACACTGGATGAGTCACAGCAAACTCAACTAAACCATGTCTAAACAACAATGGTTAGGTGACCAAAGGTTGTACAGCACTGTGCATGATCATGCATTTCTATCTGGCATTGAAACACACTAGTCCTATAAATACTAGTGTTAATGCCACACACAGAAATCAATAACGATAAACTCGGCAGCCTCCTATTTTCTACTCAAAAAAGATGCAAGAACGTGTCAGTTTCGGGGCTAATTAATAGACCTGAAGGAACATCTGGTTCTGGCACTGTGCTGGCTTGTATATTATATTATATTAGGCTATATTATTTGGACAGATGCAGATAGACGCTGTGGTAGATGCTCAGGACACCATTGATCCGTTAGGGAGAGGAGCCGCTGGCAGAACAGGTGGGCTGCAGGTGTGTGTGCCCAGTCAGTGTTCTCGTTCAGAATCACTGCCCGAGGCGGCCAAAGCACTCTTGAAGCAGCACAGGCAACCTAGAAGATAGACGCTGCTACATAGGGCTAATCAGTAATATCAGGAACAGCATGCTTGAGTCTATCCTAATTGAAGTGTGGTATGGAAATGAAACCACAAAGGCTTGTAAGGATGACCCGCCCCCGAGAGGAAAACCTAGGCAGCAACATACAGTGGAAGGGTGTGGTCATGAATCAATGGCCTTTCCTCAATTGGATTTGCTCAACTCCTGCGTCCTCTCCCCTCCGTCCTCTCTTGCCTCCTTTTGAAAAAATGTCAAAGGTAAATCGAGAAGAGGTGGCGAGGAGAGGGAACGTGGACGAAAATGTGCTTGTATGAAATGAGACTCCTTTGCCACTAGCGGGTCATCAGGCAAATTATGTTTACAGGGGTGGATCCCAAAATACATGTGTAAAGTGATACAAACTAATTAAGTTAGTTGTGCTAGACATTTTATAGTTAAAACGATAAGTAGCATGTTGTTTTTAAAACGTGTGCATGCTTTTCAAAACAAAAGCTGATTCAAAGGGGGTGTGGCAGATTTCAAAACTCTATCCTCAATGAAAGGTGGCTATCGAGGAGGGGAGACACTCTTCGACCACTTACCGGCTTCTGGGTCACGGAGGAGAGAGGACGGAGGTGAGAGGGTGGAGGACGGACTTTTGTCCAAATTAGAAAAAGGCCAATAACATCACCCAGGCATGAGGGAAGCGACCTACTTGTTACATTCATGGCAACAATACGCTAGTCTTTATAGAAAAAAATGCTTTATCACAGAAAAATGTAGCCTACGTACTACACTGTCAGTGTTTCCAGTACAGTGATGGCTATATGAGCATGAGGACATAGCCCACAATGCACTGTGGGGGAAATAGACTCAATCTGCTTTAATACTTTCACCTTATATGTAAAATACTTCAAAAGACTAGCTAACAAGGCTGTTAGAGGATGTAGGCCTACGACTAAAATAATAGGCCTAAACCTCCAAGATATTGAAGAAATATATTTCCAATAGACAGATGGATTTGAATTATGGCTTTGTAATGTTTATGAAATGATCTGGGAAATGAATTAAATCTACTCTACTTCACAAATATCATGAGCAGTGAACACAACATATGTTTAGACTTGCTTGATCCTCTCTGGGTAAAGGTCAGAGTTAAGCAGGTTAAGCCAGACCAAACTGAGGCCAGGCCAGACAGAAGCATGAGTGGTGAGAGGATGTGGAAATAGGGTAGGTGAGTGGGGGCAACAACACATATCAAATGGACTCTGTAAGCCCCAGATCTCAAGTCCCACAGGTGTGGGATGTTCACATCCTCCAAAACGGTGTCATTTCTCAAATCAGGGTTGTCCACTTTTCTTGGGGGTTTTTTCTCTCCGCGATGATACTCTACTTGTCATGCAGCAGATCCAAACCAATGAGGTTCAAAGGAATGTTGTCCCTAGGGCAACACACTGTTCACAACACAAACACTGGAGGACAAAGCGTGGTGGCGTGGACAGGAGGGAGGGGGAGACAGCCATAAAAACATCATGCTTGCTTGAGACTTTACCTTCAACATCGACCAACACCTACATACGACAGACCTACAGATTGTCTGCGTTGACGGAAAAATGACAGGACAAAAAGACGCAGAACCTCTATTAATGAAACTCTCTCTTTCCGAGAGTAACATTCACATGGGGGTAGAAAGGCATGAGTTAGACAAAATGTGTGTGTGTCCGGGAAGTTGGAAGCTCCCCTTGACCAGGGTCTTATGAGAAGGTTTTGGCCTGGTGGGCCTTTTAAAAAGGCCAATTGAGAGCAAAAAAAATGTGTTGACCTAGCAAGAACTTCACATCTCCTTTACCCCACATACCTCTGAAGGTAATTGAGATTGCTGAACAATAAACATATTGGGAGAATTTAAGCACCCAGAATGACGACAAGAACTCAAATACTCAGGTTAGCCTAACAGCAACTGAATTAATGTAGAAATTGGCATAAAAGTGTCATAGATCATCGTAAACAGCAGAAGTGTTACGACTCCTGGATAAAAGCCCTGATTGAACTCAAATGAATTCTAATGCACATCCATAAACAAGAACAAAGATAGCTTTATAAACATGCCATGAACTTGACAGGCATAACCACTGAAATCCTTTTAAACTAGCTAGGTTTCCATCCAATTGGCGACACATTTTTATGCGAATATTCTCAAATCTGCATAAAAACAATATGCACATTTTCCCACCAGAGATGTTTCCATCAAATTGACTTGTTGGGGATAAAAGGCTGTGCATGATGACGTAGTGCACTTAAAAATACCTTTTGCGGTTAAATAAAGTTAAATGGGTTTCCATCGCATTTTAAACTCTACTGATGGTTCTCTCACAAAAATGTTTGTGTTATATAGCGAGTGTCCCCTCTCTGTTATTGGCACATGCGCTCTAGACAACAGCTGGCAGATACAGTGCGGGTATAGCCTACATGATGAGATTATTATGGACAAAAGGGCAAGATAATTTGTTTGTCAAACGGCAAGCATCGATGATCATGTCACCTGAATAAGACCCTTGATGTTTATTGGAAAGGAGCATCAAGCTCATCACCTTTCACCACCCTGTAAATGTCATCATAATTTATTTAATCTGTATCCTAATAAACTGCATGCTTTCCCGACGAGTCGTAGTGGGAGGACCACACAATGTCATCGCGTGACTCCAAGTTTACTTTGATATGATGGTCATTATATCAATAGTTGCGCATAAAAGCGTTTCCACCTACATTTTACACAGAAATAAATTTACAGACACAGAAAGATCGCACCTTGTCTAGCATATTTTGTTTAGTCAACATTTGGAAAGTTGACTGACAAATGTTTTGTTTCCATCAGGCCTGTCATGACAATTTTTCTCAGATATTTACTTTACTCGCATAAAAAAAGGTTGGATGGAAACCTGGTTATAGATCAACATTTTTTACTTTCTAATTTTAATTTAGTATGTGTGCCAATAGGCATATACTTTTTTCTGGATGTCAACTACAAACATCCTGTTATCAATAGTGGTAGCCTAATAATCACTGAAGATTTTGTTTGCACCAAACATGACAAACAGTAGTATCTCATCATTCTTTGGGGAGGCTCCAGAATAGACCAAAATACACCGTTTATTAGGTACACAAGTTTATAATGGTACACCACCCCGTTCACGAAAATGGTTTGTGAGCAATGTTCCTTCAAAAAATGTTAGGCACTCAGCAAATTTCAGGTCTGCTGAGCGCAAAATTGAACATTGTGAAAATTCGGTGCAACTTCCAACGTGCGTTTACTGTGAACACTGAGGCTGTACCCGCTTTAAGTTACAGTTTTAACAGTGACCAAGTAGGCTACTGTGGCTATTTGATCCTAATGTTGGCCTACCAGTGTCCTACCATCAAAAACTATGGAGAAAACTAATCCCATACCATTTTAACATGGAAATAGCTGTTCTATCATTCAGCCTACAGTAGCAGCCAGTGTGTGGTGTTCAATGTAGGCCTACATTCCATGAGACTTTTGAAACACGCAGGGCTTGACATTAACCTGTTTATCTACTTGTCCTTCAGACAAGGAGGTGACTGAAAATGTTTGTGTTGTTTGATGCAAGAAAACACTTTACAAAATAATTATTCCCATACCATTATCACAGAGAATCAGACAAATTATGCTACCCTCTGCCTATTGGCTACTCAGCTTATTCAAGCCTATCTCAAAATATAACACTTTAAGACAAAAACAAACTCTTTACCCGATTCGCTTTCAAATTTGTCTAGAAACGTACACGTGTTGTGCTCTTGTCGGAAGCAATCACTCCCCTATTGCGGACTACAAATTATCTATAACTGGGCCAATAACTCACTACCTAGCAAAGGATATGAACAAAATGTGCACACGTGGCTACATGCAGCTCTTACTTTGATCTCAAAACAAGCACATCTACTCACGACCACAGCTGTAAATACAGTCCAGTTGAAAGTAAATGGCCCAGATCCATATATGGCAATGGTCTATTTGCATATAGGCCTACTGCAGCTCTGATTGTTTATGCTGCACCAGTCTGTGTACAGGCTGAGTCTTGCCCAATAGAACCCTACTCAGATGCGTTCTGCATACAACAAAATCTTGTGCATAGTTTGTTTTGGTATATTGCATTGAAAGTGGCTAATATTGCGTCGATTCTAACACAATTGCCACAGTAAAGGGAAACGTTGATAGTGTTAACTAACAGGGAAAACTCTAGAAAGTTGAGTGAAGTTCAATCTCGTGCTTCTCTCTGTGGGTTGATATTTCTTCTGCACTCTGCCCCGGGGACCTGCGCGGCAGTCTCGGGCTACTGCCCGCCTGCGCAGTCGCACAGCTTAGATGGAATATTGCTCGTGAGTCACGTGGCTTGCTATATAAAGCAGGCAGACAGGCATCAAGGCATTCAGTTACTGTTTGATTGAATGTTAGAAATTGGCTAAATGAGTTACCTAAGCCACTTAGTGTGGGGTATGATCGTCGGTGTCAGGTGCACCAGTTCCACTATCTCAGAAACGGCAGGCCTTCTGGGCTTTTCACACACTACAGTGTGTAGGGTTTACCCAGAATGGTGCGACAAATAAAAAACATCCAGTCAGCGGCAGTCCTGTGAGCGAAAACAGCTTGTTGATGAGAGGGCGAAGGTGAATGGCAAGAATCGTGCAAGCTAACAGGCGGGCCACAAACAGCCAAATAACGGCGCAGGTCAACAGTGGTGTGCAGAACAGCATATCGGAACGCAACAGTACTTGTCACAGATGGGCTATTGCAGCAGATGACCACACCAGGTTCCACTCCTATCAGCTAAAAACATCCAATGGGCACACGATCACCAATACTGGACAATTAAGGAGTAGAAAATGATCGCCTGGTCCGACGAATTCCGGTTCCTGTTCAGTCATGCTGAAGACAGAGTCAGGATTTGGCGTAAACTGCATCAGTCTATGGGCCCATCCTATCTGGTACAGCCTAGTGGCAGTGGTGTAATGGTGTGGGGAATGTTTTCCTGCCACACGTTAGGTCCCTTTATACCAATTGAACAACGTTTCCATGCCCTGAAGAATTCAGGCTGTTCTGGAGGCAAAGGGGAGTCCGACATGGTACTAGATGGGTGTACCTAATAAACTGGCCACTGAGTGTATATTGTAGCCTACACTACGAGCTGGAGCAGATTGTGGTGTGTCAACCCACACATATTATCCTGGCATCTCCAATGACTCTCTGTGTCCGAGGGAAAGTGCCAACGCAGCTTTGGGACAGGTGAGTCAGTGGCTAAAAACAGAAAGCCAATTACTTTGCCAAAGCCTTGATTTTACATGGTCAGAGGACTTTTATTTTGTCCATTCATTCCATACCTACCCTTCTAGTTTCACAATGGTTTTACAATGATATGCACTGCCAAAGATGCTCACATACTATAGCTAAAGGCCTCTGTATTTAGTATTGTCCTTGCAAGTAGCTAAACTCTAGCCGAGGGGGCAGTGTGTGGGTTTTGTAATTATCTAAAAACTAACCCCATAAACTACACTACTGTATGTGTTGGCATGTTTTCAAATGCCACAGTCCTTGCGGTTGTTGTCAATGAGGGTGTGCGAGGTAGAACTACACTAATTGGTTTTGTTGTCACAGATGCATAACATACATTCTTACTGAGGAAAGGCATGAACAGAGGCACATGACTTACCTTCAGCTTTTTGTTGAGTTTACAGCTGTATCTGTACAGCATGGCTAGGTTGAGGGGTCCAAAATCCGCATAGAAGCTGAAATATAATTAACATTTAACTGGACTGGTTAAAACATATTTCCATTCTACATAGAAATGCCTAATATAGAGATGACTTAGCTATCCTAATTCAGGAATGAACCCCATCTGTCATATTTCTTATCAATGAAATGTGTGTATTGAACCACCATTTTGTTTGTTTTACTTTCCTTTTCACAAGTTCAACAGGGAGGGTTAATCAAACGCTTGCATTATGTAAACCATTGGTCAACCCCAAGCCGAGTGGAACACAATGGCTTTATTAATCTGAATTGGAAAACGTTCAATTAAAAGCTGTTACATAATTGCATGAAAGCTCTTCAGCAGCCCCAGCAACACTTGTTGGCGCTGTCCAGTGGAGCGTAGCTAAAGAAATGCACTGAAGCGAATGGAAGTGCGAAGAGATACTGAGGGGGAAAACAAAACTTACTTTTCATAGATAAATTCGTCATCCGTGCAGAAGTAGTGCGTGTTTGCAGTGCTTTTTGGTTTGCTTCTTAGGGTAGCAAAATATAATCGATCTAAAAAATAAATAAATAAAAAGGATACATACATGTATGAACAGCAAACCTTCAGGGGCCATAAAAACAGTCATCACACCACAGATAGAACAATTAGGTTTAGTTATTTAAAATAATCTGTCATCACACTTTACAAAAGAAGACTGCGTTGGCAACATTGTTTACTCGTCCGATTGTATCACTCGCTTTCCGCGAGCTGTGATTACAAAGTATCTGATTTGCCGTACAAAACTACATTCATTCAAAATGTCAGTTTATCTCAAAATAGCAGATTAATTCGCTATCTTAGTTTACTTTGAAAATAAGAAAATATAAGTTATCAAGTTAGCCAGTAGCCATAGTTAGTTGTTCTCGAACCAATTCGTATCAATAACAGACAGCTTAGACTGGCTCGCGAGGTGCAAAATAAGAAGGCTAACTAGCCAGGTTGGCGATAACTAATTAGCAGAAAGTTCACACACAGCTAACAAATGTTAACTTACCTTTTATTAATTCACAGGCTCCTATCAATTCTATGTCGTCTGCCATTTTAAACAAAGTTGAAAGGATAGGAGAATGTTTAAGGCTTTCGAGAGTCATCGACACACAGACAAGTTGCCAAGACCGACTAAACTGGTAAAAAGCTAACTAGATAATGATATTAGACAACATTTAAAAACGTAGAGTAGCTAATGAAGTTAGTTGGATAGAAGCTATCCTAGTAGCTAGCGGTTTGCTAGCAGCCACGCACTTTGCTCTGCTCTTTCTAGGCTAAAATAATAAATTAGACGTAATTTGCAAATTCCAATTCAAAATCCATGACAAAGAAAAGTAAAGCTCTGCAGCAGAAAATATTTGCGTGTCTCTTCGTTTCATTCAGCGCTGAGGAAAATATCCATGCATTACAAATAGCAGACGTCCTCTTGACTTATTTCCGACCCAGACACCGCACAAATCTTTTCCCTGAATCCCTGCCATGATTGCGGATAGTCATTCGACTACAAGCACACATCTTAAAGGGACATCACATGGTAACCAGAAACCCTATCACCACACAAAGGCACGTTGCCAGGGCATGGTCTCCCTCAACCAATCAGCGATCAAAAACATTGTCTAAAATCGACAATGGAGGGAAGGACCCAGTAAAGACAGTAGAATAAAAACGTATATGGGTGAACACTGAGGCCTATGTCAGTAACACACTTTGATTATGCCTGTTCAGCATGGCCCAGTGGATTATTTACAAAAGTTATAGGATGCAGGAAAAAACATCATGACATGCTATAAACCCACCAGAACTATAGATGTAAATAAATATATAGCTTGAGATGAGCAACTGAAACGTCAGTTAATATTTTACCAACCTTAGCCAAACGCCTACTTAGCGACCGCATAAAGAATTTCAGACCTCTTGGAGTAATGGCTAAGATCTTGGTTGCTGGACCTTGGATCATGGAGTCGGGGCGATTCCCTGAATTTCGCTTCACTGGTGTCAGAAGTGGGATGGTGCTTATTTTATCTGATAAACTCAATACAATATACAACCAAACTTGATCTCAGCTTAATCTCATCCTCAACGTGTAATTTATCTTTATTTCCAAACATAAGTACTGCCCCTAAAGTACACTGTGACACCAGAATCAGGTATCATCATATAATTAGCGTAGGAATTAGAATACTAATAATAGTATAGTAATAATAATGACTATTATTACTTAATTTTTTTGTGCAAGACATTTTATAGATAAAACAATAGGTAGCATATTGTTTTAAAACCTGTGCATGTTTTTCTCCACTGACAAAACAAAAGCTGATTCAAAGGGGGGTGTGGCAGATTTCAAAACTCTTCTGCGTTTTCAAATCTGAGAGTAAATAGAGCCGAACATATTAATAAAAGTCCCCTTGTCCTTGAGAGATTTACGCGGTTATCAAAATGTCACACCAGGTTAAGCCTCCATTTTACTGTGATGTCTTACATGGTCCTGAACCTCCCTATTTGTAAAATGTATACCGATGTTGCCCTAAAAATAAATACTTTACCCAAGAGTAAAATTATATTTCCCATTGACGGATGGTGTTTTTTCAGATCCCCTAACAATACTGTTTGCAGGTCCATCTGAACCCTGATATTATGACATAACAACCATTCATGGACCCGACTCCAAAAGCGAGCCACCGATGGACAGTACCAGAAAATATGTTCTATTGATTGTGTTTCCTTGTGGCAGAGTCTGCACAAGGCTGACTGTTCAATGCCCCATAAACTGAGCATTCTTTTTGTAGCAAGTATTTTATATAATAGCTTAAATTGAAATTAATGGATTGATGTGTCAATTGTTGTTTTACAGTGACTTCGAAAAGTATTCAGACCCCTTGACTTTTTCCATATTTTGTTATGTTACAGCCATAATCTAAAATGTATTAAATAAATACAAATCCTAAGCAATCTACACACAATATCTCCCGAGTGGCGCAGTGGTCTAAGGCACTGCAGTGCTAGCTGTGCCACTAGAGATCCTGGTTCGAATCCAGGCTCTGTTGTAGCCGGCCGCGACCGGGCCGGCAGGGATGTAGAGCAGGGTTCGATTCCCACGGGGGGCCAGTATGAAATAAATAATAAAATAAAAAGTAAATAATAATAACGACCCTAGGCACACAGCCAAGACAACGCAGGAGTAGCTTCAGGACAAGTCTCTGAATGTCCTTGAGTGGCCCAGCCAGAGCCCGGACTTGAACCCGATCGAACATCTCTGGAGAGACCTGAAAATAGCTGTGCAGCAACGCTTTGCTTTGTCATAATGGGGTATTGTATGTAGATTGATGAGGGGGAAAAAAAACAATTTAATCAATTTTAGAATAAGGCTGTAACCTAACAAAATGTGGAAAAAGTCAAGGGGTCTGAATACTTTGCGAAGGCACTATGTCACTTAATAGTAATTTAATAGGATCTATATGGGTATCATTCCCTGTGCCAGTATTTATGTGGGTCACCCTCAATGAGAGGGAGTAAAGCAACCCCTTGTTATTGCCATCATGCACAGTTTGGGGCTAAGTTAGAGGCTACACTGAACTTATGCCTCTGGAGCTGCTCTTGAGTCAAAGTCCCCTAAATTGACAAATATTATCCAGAACTTGACCAGGACAAACTCTAGCCTTTCAAGGTAGGCTTTCTTAAAGGGATGGTTCACTAAAACTATACATGTATCTAATTTTTACTTATTACCTAGGCTTGTATCAACCCTATGAGCATACTCAGGTTTATTTGGTAAGCACAAAATCATATACATTTGTATTTTAGTGAACCGTCCTTTAAAGATGGAATCCACAGTAGGGGAAACAGCGTCAGTGGCCGCCCCACTGCTGTTTTTGTTTTGTTGACGAAGCAGAGCTGAGGCGTGTCACGCATATATATTTTTTGCTGTTCTATAGCGTGGCCAGAAAAAAATTGTTCATTGTTTACATTAACTCCTTTGTTTTAATATCACAAATGGACGTGGCAGTTTCACCATCTGTGATAGCATGCCATTTATGATAGTAGCTGTTTCATTCAATCACAGGATTGCAATAAAGACTGTGCCTGTTTTCACCTCACAGAAAAAGTCCCATAATACGGTTATTACCAATCAATAAGTGGATCTTAGAAGAGATACCACAAAACAAACTATAATACACATTGATCCTAATAAAGGTTGATGCCTCTGGCAGCAGTTAGGGAGAGAATGTGGTTTTCCACGGATCCAGCTCACCTGCTATGAGAGAGATCCAGACCCGCTGCGAGGCTGATGCTGCGGCTGCAGGCTGGCTCCAGTCACTGTGCTCCTGGGCCCTCCAGGACGCAACGTCTGACATGACTTCATTGGTGTGCAACAAAACGGGAGGTTTGGGGGCCACCCTGGACCTTGGCGACAACTCTGTGGATCACTGTGCCCCTTCCAACCCCAGAATATAAAGGAGTCGATGTTTACCAAACGATAGAAAAAGGGGCTTTGTGAGTGCTGTACCCCTGAGCGTCCCAGAGGAACACAAAGCTAAGGACGGTGGGATCAGGTAACCATCTCAGGTTACTGCAATGTGATCGGCCCTCACATGGGGCTCCTGTTACACAGCAGCCAAGGTGTGAATTTCAAGCTTCCTTGAGTTCCCTCTCCGATTTATCAACCACTAATGTGTAATTTCCTCTCTGTAGATAGATATCGATCTGCCCTATAAATGCTGCTCATTTGTCATCTAATTGCTGTGCTGTGTATTACAGTATTTTACACACACCACATGCATTGACGAGTTGTTCGTATTTGGGGTCATGTCAATCGGGCACACGTTGAGACGACCTGATACTCTCCACATCTGACATCATGGAAAAGAAGGACAAGCAAACCTGTACTTGTAAAGCAGTGGACGGCTCATAATAATGTCTGGGACAGTTAAAGTGCCACCAACCGCCTGTGCTGTAAAGAGATGTACAGTGCAGGTAAGCCAACAAGGAAAGCAATTTCAGACAAGGGAATGTTTGGACGTGCATAGTTTCCTCTAATCTGTTTATTCTAAAGAACCACCAGACAATAGGCGTATTACACCAAGGAAGTTGTCTTGACAGGGTGTTTGTGTGTTTTGCTAACTTTAAAACAGTGAAGTGATGCAATTTCCCCAACCTCTCAGTGTTGGGCAGTTGAAATAGCACTGGTGTTGAAACATAGGCTTTTATGGCTCTGCCAATTCTCCCAGTA
This sequence comes from Coregonus clupeaformis, assembly GCF_020615455.1. Taxonomy (NCBI): domain Eukaryota; kingdom Metazoa; phylum Chordata; class Actinopteri; order Salmoniformes; family Salmonidae; genus Coregonus; species Coregonus clupeaformis. Next base: position 27,073,111 of record NC_059202.1, read on the forward strand.
AATATTTTCACTTCAGAAGCGTGTTGACAATAATACCTTACGCAACCATTGTTAGGGCAGTTCAGAAAGGTTAAGCAAGGGTTGACGAGGAACAACATACAAGCGTGTATATTAGACAAATACATTTTACATTTTCAGGCCTGTTCTTTCATGTCATCCTACACTATGAACCTGATAATATTGACTATATTGTTTGTTTATCTTGCTTTATCTGCAGTGAAAATGCCACAACGGCCCTAAAGTCATGTGGTGTTGACATACTGTATTTATCAGCACCACCACAAGTTTGAGAACGCACAGAGATTACATTGTAGGCCTACTGTACTGTAGCAAACAAATCTTTCTCATTCACATACTTTCAAGTCCTACATCAGCTCTCTAAACAGTCTAAGGTTTGGTACCTTTTATTGTCTTAGAACAGACTGAAACAGGATGGGTGGAGAAAGAGGAAGAACGATGAAAAGATGGAAGGAAACAGGGCGAAATGATAACTGATAAGCCTAAGATTACACAATATCCCCTGCCGTGAGTACATAGCCAGGACCTGGTGTCCAGTCCCTGAAATAGACACAGCAGCCTATAGTTTATATAGTGCCACTATTCTGGGTGTAGTAGTACGGTTTTATTTATGAGAATTTGTAGTTTTCTGTTCTATGGATGTACTGTAAATCGGTATACAATTCATTGACCGAGCTCCCAATAAAAACTATATTATTTTCAATTTAAAACGATAGGGTAAAATTAGGGAGTTTTTGACTTTATCAGCAACACATGTAGATTACTGTTATGAATAACTGGAGATTGAATAAAGCTCAGTGGTCACAACAACATCCCCAATGAGATCTGTCTCCATTGTCCCTGCATCTGGTGGTGAGTCAAGAGGACTGGAATAGGCCACAAAAATAGCTAACCAACAAGCCTTGCAGTAAAACCCTTAAGCCCTCACATTCACCACTTACTTTCATAACCACTCAACGAGCAAAGCTAAAACACACCGTAGTTGACCTTCACATTATATTTTCATTACTTGGAGAGCTTATTGAAAAAGTTGTCAAGTAGACGCAGACGGGAGGAAAAAAGTCAGCATTGCTGAGAGAAGTTACATAAGGTTTTCCACAGGTCTACACTTCACTCCTGAAGACTTCAAGTTCAGGTTTTATTGTCACATGCACAAATACAGTGAAATGCTTAAGGTGTCTGCCTGCATGCTTTCCAGTCAGACAAACCTGCAGCTATTTCTTCTAGTGATCTGGAATAAGATCACTATGCACTTCAACATTTGTAGTGGCAAAAAGCAAAGGTTCTTGCTGGTGAATCATTAGGTGGCAAGTATAACATGACCATGCTATCATGCTGGGTCAGCTAGATAGTTATTAGCATCAGACAGGCAACTCCATGCTATGTCTATGTACTCTTTAGCACATCTAAGACTTCTGGAACGTGTCATTGATTGGAATTAAATTGTCTCCTGTACTAAAATATGTTTGAATCACAACCATGATATGTAAAAGATATGGATTTACTTTTTTAATGCTATGAGTGATGACAGACATCCAGCTACACATTTCTGGGGAAGAGAAGATACATTAATTAATCCATGATCTGTCAGAAATCCTTTACTCAAGATCATCTCTTGTTCAGAGAAGGAAAAATAAGGTATTTTATTCATATTTTCTCAAAAAAATGTGAAACACAATCTCCAAATGGTCTTTTAAACCTTAACTGACTAATACAGTAGCCAACAACTCTGCAGTCTAATCTGCATTACCTGAGAGTGACAAACAATGCAACAACAAAAAATAAAAGTGAAATAATTGAAAACTCCACCCAAAAACAATATATTGGTATTTGTTTCATTAGTCCATTGGTGCCATAGTCCCTACATTTTGCTTGTCAGCAATCAAGTTCTCAAGAGATATATATATATCTTCCAAAATAGAGAAATCCTCCCCGTACGATGCATAACAGCACTACAATGATCAACTAGGGACAGAGAACATGAACAATGTTTTTTTGCCATAAAAGCCTGTATGCACTGAGGCGCTTCAACAGACTACTGAAACGTACACCCCTTCTACGCAGAAATCTAATGTTTTTATTATAACAGTGTAAGGCATTAATACCCTGAGTTATACAAGCTACGAGGGTAATGACAGTTAATGCAATAGGGGGGAAAGGACAACGATGACGAAACTGTCATGTGGCTGTGCGTTTGTAAACCAATAATTCATTTGCTTGAATATCGCGCCACAAGGGCCATAATAAATCATAATATAAATAGAAGCAGCATCCGACCGTTCAGTGACATCACAGTAGTGTCTCCAGTGCCTCTACCTCTATCCACGGCTGCAGGTGGAGACTTCAACATAAAAGGGGCGGTTAGACACGTGGGCGTGGCTAGAAATGAGGGTTGGTGACGCCCACTCCTTGGCACTCGATGATGTAGGTGTCACTGCTGGCATTCTCGTCATCTGCCTTGGTCACTGTAAACTTAGCCTGGGAATAAGGAAAGAATTTGATCTAAAAAAGTTGACTTTATAAAACCATGGATTGAGTATACTAATTTTCCCATGGAGTCTTTGGAAATCAATTAAACTGTGTTTTTGGACCCACCTGGGTGAGCTGCTCTGCCACATGGATGGCAGTCTTCGTGTGTAGGGTGACTGGGCCAGTGCGGATTCTGGAGGTGCCGTTGGCCAAGGCCATGAAGAGGATGAGCTGCCAGAGAGTGAAAGAGAGAGATAGAGGGAGAAGAAGAGTTCAGCAGCTGACTACAAACAGAGGAAGTTCAAGTGGCTGCTGTGAGATGGAGAGGGAGGCAAGGATAGGTGTGGTGTCAAGCACCTATTCTTAACTTGAATTTGGAAGTACACGTTACTTACAATGATCCTAGATTACTTACAGGAGGACACCTAAGCTTGCTTTGTGAAATACCCCTGTGTGTGTGTGTGTCATTACTAACCTGGTCCTGCAGAAACTCGTCCACACAGCCGTTGTGCCTTATATTCCTGAGCAGCATCTCTGCAGCCTCGAAGCCCACTTTGTCTGGGTACACACCTGAGGCATTGGGGGACCAGTATTAGACAGCCAATCCTCTCAGCATTTGTCGTCAACTTTTTAATTATTTTATATCTGGGCCCGTATTTGTAGTGTCTAAGAGCAGAAGCGCTGATCTAGGATCAGGTCTCCCTAGAATAAGAGTCTTATACTATTCTGATCGAAAAGGCTAAACTGATCCCAGATCAGCAGATCTCTTACTCTAAGAAGCTTTGAGAATACTGGCCCAGAGGTTATCGGTGTGCGAGGGGGTGCCAGAGAGTCACAGGGGAGGTGCAAACCAGGTCATTGGATAGAGTTCGGTTTGATATTTAAATAATTCAGATGCATACACTCACCATCCAAGCGTATATACAGTTTCACATCATAACATAGACATGCTCGGCATTCTTTGTAGAATGTTGCCCACTAGTGGTACATATTGGTCTGTACACAAGAACAGTGGATTTCTCACCTTTCTTGCCAAGAGCTGACCCCGCAAATATACAGCCTGTGGAAGACTCTGCGATGATTCTGGGGAGAATCGAGACACCATATCAAAAATGTGGTAGAGGTGGATAGCATTTAAGATGACAGACTCAACAGAACTGCCATGGGTACAGTAGCCTTCTCTATTGTCCATCCACCACACTAGGGACACAAAACATTACGCAAGCCATCAGTCTACCTATGAATGATGTTCGATTACACCCAATATCCTCTACTAGTGCAACTGTCTTGACAAGAATCTTCACAGAAAACATTACCATTGATTGTGATTGATACAGGTTTACTGAGGTCATACAGCTATCGATATCTTTTGACAGTGTTTACAGTTTTATCTGGTGTCCCTCTAATTCTCCCATCTCTCTCTCCCCTCCCAGAGGACCTGAACCCTTGGACTATCTGGCCTGATGACTCCTGGCTGTCCCCAGTCCACCTGGTTGTGCTTCTGATCCAGTTTCTAAGGCGATGGAAAACCTGACCTGTTCACCAGAGGTGCTACCTTGTCCCGGACCTACTGTTTCGCCCATCCCTCTCCCTACCCCACCTGCTGTCTCGACCTCAATGCTCGGCTATGAAAAGCAAACTGACATTTATGCCCGAGGTGCTTACCTGTTGCACCCTCTACAACCAGTGATTCTTATTTGACCCTGCTGGTCATCTATGAACGTTTGAACTTCTTGAAGAACGATCTGGCCTTAATGGCCATGTACTCTTATAATATCCACCTGGCACAGCGAGAAGAGGACTGGCCACCCATCAGAGCCTGGTTCCTCTAGGTTTCTTCCTAGCCTAAGTTTTTCCTAGCCACTGTGCTTCTACATTTGCATTGCTTGCTGTTTGGAGTTTTAGGCTGGGTTTCTGTATAAGCACTTTGTGACATCTGCTGGTTTAAAAAGGGCTTTATAAATACATTTGATTGATTGAGTGGTAATGCAATGGTTAATGTCATGTAAATAAGCTCACATGATGCCGTTGCCACTTCCACAGGCCATGTCCTTCTCCTGAAGTGTTTGGATGTTGATGTAAAGGTCCTTTATCTCTCGCCTGATAACTCTTGTTGCTGTCGTTGCCATGTCCTTGGCGAGCTGGAAGAAAATGAGTATTTGAGCTCACTCAAATCTGATCTCAGAATCTACTTCATTATTTCATGTGCATTTAAGTCCAGAGGGGTAGCAGATGGACAGGTGAAGAAAACTGCTCCATCACATGGATTTCACCTGTTCAGAAACATCTACAGTGGGGGAAAAAAGTATTTAGTCAGCCACCAATTGTGCAAGTTCTCCCACTTAAAAAGATGAGAGAGGCCTGTAATTTTCATCATAGGTACACGTCAACTATGACAGACAAATTGAGAAGAAAAAAAATCCAGAAAATCACATTGTAGGATTTTTAATGAATTTATTTGCAAATTATGGTGGAAAATAAGTATTTGGTCACCTACAAACAAGCAAGATTTCTGGCTCTCACAGACCTGTAACTTCTTCTTTAAGAGGCTCCTCTGTCCTCCACTCGTTACCTGTATTAATGGCACCTGTTTGAACTTGTTATCAGTATAAAAGACACCTGTCCACAACCTCAAACAGTCACACTCCAAACTCCACTATGGCCAAGACCAAAGAGCTGTCAAAGGACACCAGAAGCAAAATTGTAGACCTGCACCAGGCTGTGAAGACTGAATCTGCAATAGGTAAGCAGCTTGGTTTGAAGAAATCAACTGTGGGAGCAATTATTAGGAAATGGAAGACATACAAGACCACTGATAATCTCCCTCGATCTGGGGCTCCACGCAAGATCTCACCCCGTGGGGTCAAAATGATCACAAGAACGGTGAGCAAAAATCCCAGAACCACACAGGGGGACCTAGTGAATGACCTGCAGAGAGCTGGGACCAAAGTAACAAAGCCTACCATCAGTAACACACTACGCCGCCAGGGGACTCAAATCCTGCAGTGCGAGACGTGTCCCCCTGCTTAAGCCAGTACATGTCCAGGCCCGTCTGAAGTTTGCTAGAGTGCATTTGGATGATCCAGAAGAGGATTGGGAGAATGTCATATGGTCAGATGAAACCAAAATATAACTTTTTGGTAAAAACTCACCTCGTCGTGTTTGGAGGACAAAGAATGCTGAGTTGCATCCAAAGAACACCATACCTACTGTGAAGCATGGGGGTGGAAACATCATGCTTTGGGGCTGTTTTTCTGCAAAGGGACCAGGACGACTGATCCGTGTAAAGGAAAGAATGAATGGGGCCATGTATCGTGAGATTTTGAGTGAAAACCTCCTTCCATCAGCAAGGGCATTGAAGATGAAACGTGGCTGGGTCTTTCAGCATGACAATGTTCCCAAACACACCGCCCGGGCAACGAAGGAGTGGCTTCGTAAGAAGCATTTCAAGGTCCTGGAGTGGCCTAGCCAGTCTCCAGATCTCAACCCCATAGAAAATCTTTGGAGGGAGTTGAAAGTCTGTGTTGCCCAGCGACAGCCCCAAAACGTCACTGCTCTAGAGGAGATCTGCATGGAGGAATGGGCCAAAATACCAGCAACAGTGTGTGAAAACCTTGTGAAGACTTACAGAAAACGTTTGACCTGTGTCATTGTCAACAAAGGGTATATAACAAAGTATTGAGAAACTTTTGTTATTGACCAAATACTTATTTTCCACCATAATTTGCAAATAAATTCATTAAAAATCCTACAATGTGATTTTCTGGATTTTTTCTCTCATTTTGTCTGTCATAGTTGACGTGTACCTATGATGAAAATTACAGGCCTCTCTCATCTTTTTAAGTGGGAGAACTTGCACAATTGGTGGCTGACTAAATACTTTTTTCCCCCACTGTAAGTCGGTTGTTTGTAAGTACACAAGTGGAATAAGGACCAATCCCTATTTCTCTGGTGTAATTATGAAAACCACAACTAATTCCAAATTAAAATGTTATTTTATTTGTCACATGCACTGAATACAACAGGTGTAGACTTTACTGTGAAATGTTTACTTACGAGCCCTTTCCCAACAAAGTAAGAAAAGATTATACAAGGAGTACTCGTACGGAGTCAATGTGCTGGGGTACAAGGTAGTTGAGGTAATATGTACATGTAGGTAGGGCTAAAAGTAATTACTACAGTACTACATTAAAAGACATGCTCCGGTACCTTGGTGACTACCACCCGCTTTTGGCTGGATGTGTCAATGTGTAGTTCATACATGCATAACATCTTACCTCAATTAGCCACAAAATCACTAGTTTGAAAGCAACGTTTTTCTTGAAGCCGCGCCATTACCCTACATTTCCTCCCATGTGGGCCAGCCCCCTAGCAATTTGAGTGCTAGCCAATGAGCTTCAGCCTGTCGCATTTGAGTGACAGCTAGCAAAAAGGCCTGCCCAGTGTTATCCAATGAGGTTGCAGGGCGGGCCCAACGGCTCAGTGGACACAGCAGAGAGAGAGCAATGACGTGGTGCACATACAGCTGCAGAAAAAATTAAGAGACCACTGAAAAATTAGCAGTTTCTCTGGTTTTACTATTTATAGGTATGTGTTTGGGCAAAAATTACATTTTTGTTTTATTCTATAATCTACTGACAACATTTCTCCCAAATTCCAAATAAAAATATTGTCATTTAGAGCATTTATTTGCAGAAAATGACAACTGGTCAAAATAACAAAAAAGATGCAGTGTTGTCAGACCTCGAATAATGCAAAGAAAATAAGTTCACGTTCATTTTTAAACACAATAGTAATATTTTAACATCGGAAGAGTTCAGAAATCAATATTTCATGCGTCTTGGCATGCTCTCCACCAGTCTTTCACATTGATGTTGGGTGAATTTGCGCCACTCCTGGCGCAAAAATTCAAGCAGCTCGGCTTTGTTTGATGGCTTGTGAACATCCATCTTCCTCTTGATCACATTCCAGAAGTTTTCAATGGGGTTCAAGTCTGGAGATTGGGCTGGCCATGACAGGGTCTTGATCTGGTGGTCCTCCATCCACACCTTGATTGACCTGGCTGTGTGGCATGGCGCATTGTCCTGCTGGAAAAACCAATCCTCAGAGTTGGGGAACAATGTCAGAGCAAAAGGAAGCAAGTTTTCTTCCAGGACAACCTTGTACGTGGCTAGATTCATGCGTCCTTCACAAAGACAAATCTGCCCGATTCCAGCCTTGCTGAAGCACCCCCAGATCATCACTGATCCTCCACCAAATTGTACAGTGGGTGCGAGACACTGTGGCTTGTAGGCCTCTCCAGGTCTTCGTCTAACCATTAGACGCCCAGGTGTTGGGCAAAGCTGAAAATTGGACTCATCAGAGAAGATTACCTTACTCCAGTCCTATACGGTCCAATCCTTATGGCCTTTTGCAAACCTCAGCCTGGCTCTTCTTTGCTTCTCATTGATGAAGGGCTTTTTTCTAGCTTTGCACGACTTCAGCCCTGCCCCTAGGAGCCTGTTTCGAACCGTCCTCGCCGTGCACATCACCCTAGCTGCCGTTTGCCATTCTTTTTGTAGGTCACTTGATGTCATCCTATGGTTGTTGAGTGACATTCGAATGAGTTGGCGGTCATCCCGGTCAGTAGAGTCGTTTTTGCCCTCTGCCGGTCTGTAGCTTTGTTGTCCCCAATGTCTGCTGCTTGACCTTGTTCTTATGAACCGCCATCTTTGAAATTTTAAGGATGGAAGCAACCTGACGCTCACTGTATCCCTCTGCCAGTAAAGCCAGAATTGACCCCTTATTTTCCTCACTCAAAACGTTCCTTTTCAACTCTTTTGGCATGGTCAATAGTTATTTTTTGATTAATATTACTTTTGAGGTACTATTAGCACTGTTTTTGCCATCCAGCTGGTCCTATTGCAAGAGGATAGTGATGACCACTGCAGTGGTTTTTATACTTTTCCTCGTTAAATAAGATTTGGTTCATGTGATCACCTAATCAGTACCTAATTCAGTAGAATGAGGTGTGCCTGTGTTGGAATTCAACAGACACTGGAATAGAATGGCTGTCATACATGTAGAGATGCTGATTTAAGAATGTGCAGTGGTCTCTTAATTTTTTCCACAGCTGTATATCACAAAATACGCAATTTTCGGGGACCACTTTTTGATCGTGATTGCTACTTTTAGAACTACTGGCTAAAAAGTATACAAAAGTACCGGAGAACATCTTTCACACACAGGTACAGTGCCTATAGAAAGCCTACGGCCGTTGAACCACATTTTGTTGCGTTACAAAGTGGGATAAAAATGGATTTAATTGCAATTTTTTGTTAACGATCTACACATTGTAATCTGTAATGTCAAAGTGGAAGACACTTGTAAAACATTTTATAACGATTAATGAAAAATAGAATACTAATATACCTTGATTAGATAAGTATTCACCCCCTTGAGTCCATACATGTTGGAAACACCTTTGGCAGCGATTACAGCTTTTTTTTTTTCCCCTGACGATAGCTCACCGCTCTTCGTACTTGGCGACTTCAACCTCCTGACGTCTGCCTTAGATTCATTTCTTTCCAACTCTCTTTCCCCTCCTTGCCTGTTTTGACCTCACCCTTTTCCAATCCCCTCCAACTCACAAGGCTGGCAATACACTTGAACTCATCTTTACTAGAGGCTGTTTACCTACTAATCTCACGGCTACCCCCCTACAGGTCTCTGATTACTACTTCGCTTCCGTTTCTGTCTCCCTTTCCTTTCAACGCTACACCCCAACCCAACTCCGTACTCCGTTCTGCCACCTCTGGTCTCGTCAGCTTCCGCTCAGTGCAGTCCAAGCTCTTCACCTGGCACCCAAATGCTGGAAGCAGCTCCCCCATGAAGCTAAGACAGCAGAGTCCCTGCCCATCTTCCAAAAGCACCTGAAACCCTACCGATCATGCACCATCGCAATCGTCACTCTCCCACTACACTCTCCTCTTCTATCCTATCATCTCTCCCTTCTGTTAAATCCTTCTTCCTCCCGATTCTGCCTCTTCGACCCTACACTCCTCTCTTATCCTATGACTCGCACAGTCCCCTTTCCTCCCAGCCGGCTTGGCCCTCCCACTACGTGGTTGAGTGACTCATTGCGACCTTACAGAACAGGGTTGTGGGCAGCTGAGCGAAAATGGAGGAAAACTAAACTTCCGGAGGACCCATCATCCTGTCACTCCCTCCTCTCAACCTTGTCTTCCTCTGTATCCACTGCTAAAGCCACTTTCTATCACAAAATGTCAAGCTTCTGCCTCTAACCCTAGGAAACTATTTTCCACCTTCTCCTCCCTCTTTAATCCTTCACCCCCCCCGACGACAACTTTGTCAACCACAATGAAAAGAAGGTTGACGACATCCGCTACTCATTCACTCAGCCTATTGAGTCCACTGGTCCCACTAATACAGAACTACCCTACGCTTTGACCTCTTTCTCCCCTTTCTCTCCAGATGGAATCCTGTGACTAGTGAGGTCTGGCTGCCCGACAACCTGCCCGCTTGATCCCCTCCCCTCCTCCAGACCATCTCTGGAGACCTCCTCCCATTCCTCACTTCCCTCATCAAGTCATCCCCGACCACTGGCTGCGTCCCCTCTGACTTCAAAAATGGCCGGAGTCGCTCTCCTCCTCAAGAAACTAACACTCGACTCATCTGACGTCAAACTACAGACCTGTATACCTTATTTTTAAAAATCTTTCCAAAGCACTTGAGCGTGCTGTCTATGATCAACTCTCTGATAACCAGTCAGGCTTCAAGACTGGTCACTCAACCGAGACTATTCTTCTCTGTGTCACGGCGGCTCTCCGCAATGCCAAAGCTGACTCTCTCTCCTCTGTTCTCAACCTCCTAGATCTATCCGCTGCCTTCGACACCGTGAACCATCAGATCCTCCTCTTCACCCTCTCAGGGCTGGGCGTCTCAGGCTCTGCACACTCTTGGATTGCATCCTACCTGTCAGGCCGCTCTTACCAGGTGACGTGGAGAGGATCTGTGTCTGCACCACATACTCTCACTACTGGTGTCCCCAGGGCTCAGTTCTAGGCCCTTGCCACTTCTCTCTATACACCAAGTCACTCGGCTCTGTCATATTCTCACATGGTCTCTCCTATCATTGCTTTGCGGATGACACAACTACTTTTCTCCTATCCCCTTTCTGACACCCAGGTGGCGACACGCATCTCTGCGTGCCTGGCAGAAATCTCTGCTTGGATGTCGACCCACCACCTCAAGCTCAACAAGACAGAGCTGCTCTTACTCCCGGGGAAGGCCTGCCCACTCAAAGATCTCTCCACCACGGTTGACAACTCCACAGTGTCGCCCTCCCAGAGTGCAAAGAACCTTTACGTGACCCTGGACAACACTGTCGTTCTCTGCAAACATCAAAGCAGTGACACGCTCCTGCAAGTTAATTCTCTACAACACCTGTAGAGTATGACCCTACCTCACACAGGAAGCAGCGCAGGTCCTAATCCAGGCACTTGTCATCTCCCGTCTGGACTACTGCAACTCGCTGTTGGCTGGGCTCCCCTCTTATGCCGTCAAACCGCTGCAACTTATCCAGAATGTTGCAGCCCACCAGGTTTTCAACCTTCCCAAGTTTTCGCATGTCACCCCGCTCCGCCGCACACTCCACTGGCATCCAGTCGAAGCTTGCATCCACTACAAGACCATGGTGCTTGCATACGGAGCAGCAAGAGGAACTGCGCCTCCCTACCTCCAGGCTATGCTCAAACACTACACCCCAACCCAACTCCGTACTGCCACCTCTGGTCTCTTGGCAGCTCCCGCTCAGTCCAGTCCAAGCTCTTCTCCTGGCACCCCCCCAAATTTTTTTTTTATAATACAATAAAACAACTTTCCTGAATCAGCGCTTGCACTTCACAATTTTCAAGTCTTGCCATAGATTTTCAAGCAGATTTAAGTGAAAACTAACTTGGCCACTCAGGAACATTCACTGTCTTCTTGGTAAGCAACTCCAGTGTAGATTTGGATTTATGTTTTATGTTATTGTCCTGCTGAAAGGTGAATTCCTTTCCCAGTGTCTGGTGTAAAGCAGACTGAAGCAGGTTTTCTAGGATTTTGCCTGTGCTTAGCTCAGGGTTTCACAAACTCGGTCCTCAGGACCCCAAAGGGTGCACATTTTGGTTTTTGCCCTAGCACCACAGCTGATTCAAACAATCAACTAATCATCAAGCATTTAAAATATAAATCAGCTGTGCAGTGTTGGGAGAAAAAACAAAAACAAAAAAAACATGTACCCCTTGGGGTGCTGAGGACCGAGTATGGGAAACGCTGGCTTATCTCCATCCCGTTTCTAAACATCCTGAAAAACTCCCCAGTCTTTGCCTATGTCAAGCATACCTATACCATGATGCAGCCACCACCATGCCTGAAAATAAGGAGGCAGTTACTAAGTGATGTGGGATTTGACCCAAAACATAAGGCATTGCATTTAGGCCAAAAAGTACATTCCTTTGCCGTGTTTTTTCTTCTTCTCAGTATTATTCTGTATATTTGTATTCTTCTTTTCACTCTGTCATTCAGGTCATTATCCATCCTCAGTTTTCTCCCATCATAGCCATTTAACTCTGTAGCTGTTTTAAAATCCCCAATGGCCTCATGGTGACATCCCTAAGTAGTTTCCTTCCTGTCCTGTAGCTCAGTTAAGGACGACTGCATCTTTGATGAGTCTGGGTGGTTTAATATATCATCCACAGCATCATTTTGTATTTATTAGGGATGAGAGAGAGTGAGTCCACAGAGTGAGTCCATATAACTTATGTGATTTGTTAAGCCAAATTTGACTTCTGAACTAATTCAGGCTTGCCTAAACAAAGGGTGAATACTTAAGCAACGACTATATTTTAGTTATTTAATTTGTCAAAACGTGTAGAATTATCTTTTCACTTTTACATTGAGTATTTTGTGTAGATCAATTACAAAAAAGAACAATTAAATCTACTTAAATCCCACTTTGTAATGCAACAAGAAGTGAAAAAGGTTCAAGCTGGTGTGGACTTTCTATAGGCACTGTATAACAGTAACTTAAAGTAAAATGGATAGGCAACTATAACCCAAAGTCATTGCTTGTTATGGTACCTTATAGGGTAAAACCCCAGCAACAAAGGACCTGCCATATATCTTGGAGATGGTTCCTCGTTCGGTCATGTTGACAGGGCTCAGCTCGCTCACTGGGCTTACCTTCGCCACCACCTCACCTCCACCTTTGGGGTAGTAGCCCCTATTCAAGACAAGAACATGTATTGTCATATTTTGGGGTACAGACAGTATTTTCACACCAACATTAATCTAACAGGGGGACGATACTAACCTCATTCTCAAGTCACAGTTGAAATGTACACCAAACTTCTCCACAATGGGCTTGAATACCTAGAGGAAAATGTCAAACTTACTTTAGAGTACATCTAATGGCATTTAGCAACACAAAGAAACATTAACTTAAAAATAATAGGATGGCAAATAAGAGGATGTTTAGTGACAGTCATAAACCAAGCAGTCCATCTTCAGGCATATCTATAGACAGGGCATTTAAGAATTTGAGAGAACTAAAATACCTGATTTCCCAGGAACACAACACCCACATTACAACCACTGGTACCTCTCCCAACACAGGTTAGGGTTAGCCATACCTTGATGGTGTAGTCAATCTGCGGGGCCATGTCTGCGTTGGTGCCCCCTTTCAGACAGAGCTCAGAGGGGCCGTCAGCGTACAGGGCACAGGGTAGAGAGACCTGCAGTAGCAGCCCCACACTTCTGGAACAGAGCGACATAGAAGTACACGATAAATAGGGAAGGGAAAAGGGATAACTAGTCAGTTGTACAACTCAATGCATTCAACCGAAATGGGTCTTATGCATTAAACCCAACCCCTCTGAATCAAAGAGGTGCGGGGGGCTGCCTAAAATAGACATCATCGGTGCCCGGGGAGCAGTTGTTGTTGGGGGTTAACTGCCTTGCTCAAGGGCAGAACGGCAGATTTTTCCACCTTGCCGGCTCGGGGGATTCAAACCGGCGACCTTTTGGTTACTGGCCCAACGCCCTTAAACGCTAGGCTACCTGCCGCCCCAGGAGACATACTCCCAAATGTAAATATCCCCCATCGTTATACACAAAATGGATTTCCATGTAAAAATTGACACTGAAGTATATTGTATCTTCTGAGGCAAAATGTCTTTCCTTCTATTTTGTGAAATTGTCAAACTCTACAAATACTTTTAGATATTGTTTTGGGTAATGTTTATATGGGTATCAAGTATCATGTCAGGTTTTTAACAAGTGTGTTTGGATAGCCATCCACAGCTCTGTCTTTCTTGTCTGAGATTAGGAACCAGAAACTGTCTGTCCCATACTCCCATTGAATGTGCCGTCAGGGATAACGGTGGTGCAGCCTAACAAGACTTACCCTGCCGTTTGTGGGTCTGCGGTGTGATTCCCAGCTTTTATTTTCCCAGGGGTGAGTGTGACTTCTGTGGATCCCACTGAGCCTCCCTCAAGATTTCCACAACAAATGTCCCTCACCAACTCCAACCCTGACAGATGCTGTGGTCTAGTAGTGAAAAGGGGAAGGGGGGGTAGGGGTTAACAATGAAAGGAAAAATACTTCACTATTTCACTTGAATAATGACAAAATGTTGGCTATGATATTATCTGCGCTGAATAACACAAGGCTATGAGGGAAAAGTTTTGTAGTTCAGTTGTTGATAGCGATAAGTCAACAGCCATGTGCTTGCCCATTACCAACAAAGGATCACATGAAAAATGTAGCTATGAGGGTAGGCATCTGCCATTAAATATTAAACAAAACAGACAAGTTACAGACCATGGGCTGTAAAACAGTTATCGATTGTCAGAGATTAAAGTTGACGCTCGTTCTGCTTGGAAAAGAAAGGTCCTTTAAACCAACTTTGCTTTGTTTTCTGATTCACTAAACTTCTGTCTGGGGACGCCGGGGATTGCCCCAGGGCTATAGACTGCAACTGGAATGAAGCTTTATTTTATTAGTAGGATGACATGTGGCTTTTGTTGTGATCTAGCTAGCTACATACTCAATAATATCAAGACATAGAGTTATGAAATTAATACCTTAATCCTGGTGTACTTCTACCTGCGCGAATTTTGTTTATTCTGATGGATGCGCCGTTGATGCAACTCAGTGCGGCAGATACTCTCAAAATTTGCCCGCCCTGAAAGAGGACAAAACATAATATACACAGTAAAGACATATTCTAAGTTCAATGTCAAGTCATGTTGATAAAATATGTAGTAGAAAGTGTATTTTAATCGTGTGAAATACTCACACCCTCCATTATACTTCCGTCCATTTCCACCATTGCTGCGGCCATTTTTGAAACAAGAAGAAAAATATTTATGCTTTTCAATTACTTCCCCACTATAAGAAATTGATGATGTCTGTCTTTAAAGATGTGAAAACACGCAAATGTGGATGGTCTGCTCTGAAGTAGCTTTTTACAGCGCTTGTTGTAGCAGACACTCCGCCGGCGTCTGGGGCAGCAACTCCAATTGAGAACTTCCCCCAACCGTCACTGCGCAGTGCGGTAGTTATCAATGAAAGCAATTTCTTATTACTTCGAGAGAAAAAAAAATTAAATCCCACAACGACACGAAAAAACGGGTTGTATTTTAACTGCGATGTTAACGTGTTATTCACATTTTTCCATGAAATGTCGCTCAGCATTAAAGCTGCTACTCTTGATTATGTTGATTGTTTGCACATGCGCAATTGTGATCAGCAAGCAACCAAATGACTCACCCCCTCCCCGTTCAAATTTGGAAGAGTAGTGGGAAAGGCCTAGAAAAAAAACTACTAACAAAATCATATAATAATTATGAGAAATCATAACAATAAACTAATGCATAGGCATTAAAGCGGTGGTTCACCGAAATTACAAAATGACATTGGTTTCCTTACCCTAGTTATTTAGCATTTTCGTGCTACATGACCAAATCATCCTAAATTCTTTGAAGTTACTTATATATGATTTGGACATGAAGCGTGAACATGCTAATATAAGTACCATTGACTTGCATTGGATTTGTGCCACAAATGCCAAAAACGTACAAACCCCACCTCTTTAAGGAATAGGATAAAGTAATCCTTCTACCCCCCCCCCTTACCCCACCCCCCCAAAAAACAAACAAAAAAAAATTTGTAAAGTGGTTGTCCCACTGGCTATCATAAGGT
Source organism: Coregonus clupeaformis (assembly GCF_020615455.1). Classification (NCBI taxonomy): domain Eukaryota; kingdom Metazoa; phylum Chordata; class Actinopteri; order Salmoniformes; family Salmonidae; genus Coregonus; species Coregonus clupeaformis. The sequence goes on from NC_059202.1 coordinate 27,088,844, forward strand.
GAATGCACCAAATTTGTAAGTCGCTCTGGATAAGAGTGTCTGCTAAATTACGAAAATGTAAATGTGAATGTAAATTTGAAACAGTGTTCAGGTAAACAAAACCAAAGCATGAATTGCTGTCATACCTTGTCCATATAAACTGCTTTAAAGGTAAGGAAACCCATGTCATTTTGAAATTTGGGTGAACTATCCCTTAAATATGTATTACAGTGAGATAATGTGTGTGTGTGTGTGTGTGTGTGTGTGTGTGTGTGTGTTTGTGTGAAAGAGAGCGAGAGCGCATTAAAGTTAGACTCAGCTTGACATTTCAACGAGCAACACAGCAGATATTGAGATGAGCGAGATGCAAGACTTCGTTCTCACACAGTCACACACACAGTATCTGCGCAAGTGCACGGGTTCGCTTCACGCTGTTACAGCGTGATAGCCACCGGACTAAAACAGCGGAGAAGTTGAGCCTCGAGCTTCAACGCTCTTATTTGTTGAAGGAAATTGACCCACTTTTTACTTTCTGCATCTACGTCACATTGCTGAGTCTACCCACTGCCACATAGGTACATTATATTGCTATTGTTATTGGCATTGTGGCTAGTAGCAAGTAGCATATACGTATTGGAATCAGACGAGCCAGGTTTTTGCCCCTTTGACCCATTGTATGATTGTTTCCCAGTTTTAATATGTATAACACATTCATAACTCATACATAACACATTCATAACTCATACATAACACATTAATAACCCATACATAACACATCCATAACCCATACATGACACATTCATAACTAATATATAACCCATACAAAACCCATACATAACCCATTCATAACCTATAAATATCACATTCATAACCCATACATAACCCATACATGACGCATTCATAAACCATACATAACACATTGGTTATGTTTCCACTTGACACTGAATAAATGTCATTCAACATTCAATATTTATGTATTTCTATTGGTTGATTGAATTTAAATATCAATAAGGTGTTATGCCATTGGTTACGTTTGCAGATAGGGGAAGATCGCGAACGTAAATTCTTCAGAGTCTGATATTGACATGCAAGCGGTAGGTCACGCTCTGAAATACTATATTCTATTTTCATATTTACAATGTGTACGAGTTCACTATGTACATGTCCTGATGTATATACACTGAACAAAAACATAAACACAAGATGTAGATAGTGTTAGTCCCATGTTTCATCAGCTGAAATAAAAGAGGCCAGAAATTGTCCATGCGTACAAAAAGCTTATTTCTCTCAAATTTTGTGCACAAATGTGTTTACATCCCTGTTAGTTAGCATTTCTACTTTGACAAGACAATCCATCCACCTGACAGGTGTGGCATATCAAGAAGCTGATTAAACAGCATGACCATTACACAGGTGCACATTGTGCTGGGGACAATAAAAGGCCACACCATGCTCAGTTTTGTCACACAACACAATGCCACAGATGTCTCAAGTTTTGAGCGAGCGTGAAATTGGCATGCTGACTGCAGAAATGTCCACCAGAGTTGTTGCCAGAAAATGTAATGTTCATTTCTCTACCATAAGCCATCTCCAACGTCATTTTAGAAAATGTGGCATTAAGTCCAACCGGCCTCACAACCGCAGACCACGTGTATGGCATTGTGTGGGCGAGTGGATTGCTGATGTGAACAGAGTGCCCCATTGTGGCGGTAGGGTCATGGTATGGGCAGGCATAAAGCTACGGACAACAAACACAATTTGATTTTATCGATGGCAATTTGAATGCACAGAGATACCGTGACGAGATCCGGAGGCCCATTGTCGTGCCATTCATCCGCCGCCATCCCCTCATGTTTCAGCATTGCATGGCCCCTTGTCACAAGGATCTGTCTCAATTGTCTTAAGGCTTAAAAATCCTCCTTTAACCTGTCTCCTCCCCTTCATCTACACTAATTGAAGTGGATTTCACAAGTGACATCAATAAGGGATCGTAGCTTTCACCTGGATTCACCTGGTCAGTCTATGTCTTGGAAAGAGGTGTTCTTAATGTTTTGTATACTCAGTGTATATACAGTGCATTCGGAAAGTATTAAGACCCCTTCCCTTTTTCCACATTTTGTTATGTTACAGCCTGGATTTTTTTTAATCCTCATCAATCTACACACAATACCTCATAATTACAAAGCGAAAACAGGTTTTTATAAATTTTAGCACATTTATTAAAATAAAAAACTGAAATACCTAGTTTACATAAGTATTCAGACCCTTTGCTATGAGGCTCGAAATTGAGCTCAGGTGCATCCTGTTTCCATTGATCATCCTTGAGATGTTTCTACAACTTGATTGGAGTCCAGCTGTGGTAAATTCAATTGATTGGACATGATTTGGAAAGGCACACACCTGTCTATATAAGGTCCCACAGTTGACAGTGCATGTCAGAGCAAAAACCAAGCCACGAGGTCGAAGGAATTGTCCGTAGAGCTCCGAGACAGGATTGTGTCGAAGCACAGATCTGGGAAAAGTTACCAAAACATTTCTGCAGTTACCAAAATCATTCTTAAATGGAATTAGTTTGGAACCACCAAGACTCTTCCTAGAGCTGGCCAAACTGAGCAATCAGAACCCGATGGTCACTCTGACAGAGCTCCAGAGTTCTTCTGTGGAGAGGGGAGAACCTTCTAGAAGGACAACCATCTCTGCAGCACTTGCAGAGTTGCCAGACGGAAGCTACTCCTCAGTAAAAGTTACATGACAGCCCGCTTGGAGTTTGCCAAAAGGCACCTAAAGGACTCTCAGACCATGAGAAACAAGATTCTATAGTCTGATGAAACCAAGATTGAACTCTTTGGCCTGAATGCCAAATGTCACATCTGGAGGAAACCTGGCGCCATCTCTACGGTGAAGCATGGTGGTGGCAGCATCATGCTGTGGGGAAGTTATTCAGCGGCAGGTACTGGGAGACTAGTCAGGATCGAGAGAAAGATGAACAGAGCAAAGTACAGAGAGATTCTTGATGGAAATCTGCTCCAGAGCACTCAGGACCTCTGACTGAGGCGAAGGTTCACCTTCCAACAGGACAACGACCCTAGGCAAACAGCCAAGACAATACAGGAGTGGCTTCGGGACAAGTCTCTGAATGTCCTTGAGTGGCCCAGCCAGAGCCCGGACTTAAACCCGATCGAACATCTCTGGAGAGACCTGAAAATAGCTGTGCAGCGACACTCCCCATCCAACCTGACAGAGCTTGAGAGGATCTGCAGAGAAGAATGGGAGAAACTCCCCAAATACAGGTGTGCCAAGCTTGTAGCATCATACCCAAGAAGACTTGAGGCTGTAATCGCTGCCAAAGGTGCTTCAACAAAGTACTGAGTAAAGGGTCTGAATACTTACGTAAATGTGATATTATTATTTCTAAAAAACAGTTTTTGCTTTGTCATTATGGGGTGTTGTGTGTAGATTTATGAGGGGGAAAAAACAATTGAATAAATTTTAGAATAAGGCTGTAACGTAACAAATGTGTAAAAAGTACAGGGGTCTGAATACTTTCCGAATGCAGTGTATATATTTGTGTTTGTGTGTGTGTGTGTGTGTGTACGGTACCTGTTAGATATTGGAGTTATCGTAGGATGTGTTTTTGTATGTTATTCCTGTAAGAGCGAGTTAGCTAGCATACTCTAATTGTAATGGTCACCTTAGATCCCTGCTAATTCACAGTTACAGTGCCTCTAGAAAGTATTCACACCCCTTGACATTTTACACATTTTGTTATGTTACAAAGTGGGATTAAAAATAATGTAATTGTCCTTTTTTGTTAACGATCCACACACAATACTCTGTAATGTCTTAAATTGAAGAAATATTATACTATATACTATTAAACTTGATTAGATAAGTATTCAACCCCCTGAGTCAATACATGTTAGAATCACCTTTGGCAGAAATGACAGCTGTGAGTGTTTTTGGGTAAGTCTCTCTTGGGTAAGAGCTTTGCATACCTGGATTGTACAATATTTGATCATTATTGCAGAAATTGATTTCTGCAAATTTTCTCATTGATGAAACATTTGATTTCAATACAGTTTTCTGTTCTCAAAACTAGAATCTGTTATGAACAGAGTGGACTAAGTTTAGTAGACTTTACCCTTTGCAAAAGTGTTTTAAAATCCGCTTTTTTAGAAGGATGCCGAGGCGAATTGAGTTATTGCACAGTCGCACTTCACAGAGTAGGCGTTCCTTAACGGAAATATGCAGATGCATGCTAGAACACGCCAATAGGATCTTTCTAGCTCGTGCTTGGTTCTGCCCACCTCATTGCTTCTGCCCACTATGACTAATTTGTTCCCATTGGAAACGACAGGCTGTGATCTATCTGGGTTTAGTTGTAAAAGTCTTTGGCTAAAGCGTCTGTTTAGAACGTTTTCTCACCACCAAATATGGTAGTGAGAGGCAGTCCAGTCGCAGGTTATTTAGCTCAATAAACACATTTATGTTCCGAACACAGTGCACTAAGTTTGATAGACTTGACGCTTTGCCGGAAAAAAAAAAATTGTTGTTGTTTAGAAGGAGTGCAAGGTCTGAGTTTGTGCACACGCGCATTTTACAGAGGAGGCGTTCCCCTACGGAAATATGCAAATATATGTCACAACGCACCAATAGGATCTCGCTAGCTCATGCTTGTTCTGCCCACTATGATTAATTTGCTCCCACTGTAAACGACACAGATTAACTATCTTGGGTTTGTTATAAATAGCTTTGGTTGTACTGCATATGTGTTATGGATAATGAATGTGTTATTAACATCCCCTAAAAAAAAAGTGTTAAGAAACTTTCTTAGTTAATCAACAGCCAAGCGGGGCCAGGATCCCACCTCAGCCGGCGCGCGGGGTTTGTTCGGAGAAAACCCTCTGACTTGCGCGCGCGTTAGACTCCTTGGAACATCAAATGAGTTATTATACTAGTGGACCACTAGTCCAGTCAAAACCAACTTGTTTTTCTATTAGTAGTGGACTATCCCTTTTATGCTTGGACTCCCGAGTGGCGCAGCGGTCTAAGACACTGCATTTCACTACAGACCCCCTGGTTCGATTCCAGGCTGTATCGCAATCTGGCTGTGATTGGGAGTCCCATAGAGCGGCGCACAATTGGACCTGCTTCGTCCGGGTTTGGCCGTTGTAGGCCGTCATTGTAAATAGGAATTTGTTCTTAACTGACTTGCCTAGTTAAAAAAAATAAAAAATGCTGCATTTTTTGTGACTGATCTCTGATTGGCCATTGAAAGGGGGTGTGCATTGTTCGTCAGATCCGGACGGGACAAAGATGGCGGCACTTACTAGAGGCTCATTGACATTTATGAGACGCTTGGTATGTTTGTTTGAGTTTTTCCCAAATGTTAATCCCCAAGTGAAAGCTTTGCAAAATAGTTGATGATGCACAAGGATCATACATTTAGAAAAACTGCCAATGTACATCAATCTAGATACTTTACCCATGCAGCTGCTAGCCAGACTAGCAAACAAACTACGAAGCTGAATGGCTAACGTTAGTTAACTAACTAGCTAGCTAGTCTACATTACAGTGGGATTGAAATAAAAAAAATCGTGTTGTATTGACGAAAAATTGCTATCTGCTCGCTACTACTAGCCAAACTATCTAGCTAGCCAGCTAATTGACTCAAACTGTTGACGATGTGTATGACAGAATTGAACTTGAATGCCAATGTCAACCCTCGGTTACAATGTCTTTGCAACAAAAGTTTCCAGTTACCTATCTAGATAAACAATTTATCCATGAATGGCTACAACATTTTGGGATTGACGATTTCACTTTGTTGGATGTTAGATAATAGATAACTAAATTTGCTGTGTATCTAGTAAACTTTTGGTAGCTACCCAGCAATCATGCTATATAATAACTTCAGATGCTGTGTTTTGAATTAGCCAGCTAGTGCCCAGACCAAACACGACCCCATCAAATGAATGATCATGGCATGGCTCTATTTATTGTCAGCGTTTATCATCGCAGATTTTGGAACATCGGCACAAGCGTTGCTGTTCCAGGGTCCAAACTGGCCGACCAGGCTACACCCTCCATCCCCACTCTGTCGTCATCCCGCAGCTGTGCAGCGCTAGGTTTTTTCACACCAGTTATGGTGAGTAGGCTTCTGCACAAACAGTATATTCCAACTAAGGCGTGTTCGTTTTGCATGGCCCGGTGCCGGTGGGTTTGTAATTTTTTGACCATTCCATTGTTCCCTAAGTTAAATCTCAACCCACCCGGGGCACCAGGCCATGCAAAACGAACTAGCCCAATGAGGAAGAACGCTGTTGACAGCGTACACATTTACATCAACGTAATTTAGCAGACGCTCTTATCCAGAGCGATGTACAAGAGCAATTAGGGCTAAGTGCCTTGCTCAAGGGCACATTTTTCACCTAGTTGGCTCGGGGATTAGAACCAGCGACCTTTCGGTTACTTTCACAACGCTCTTAACCACTAAGCTACCTGCCGCACAGGCTGTAAACAAACAATCTTAAAGGTTCAAATTACGTTACAAAATATTATATTTTTCTTTGAAAGAATGTAGTTATATTACAACAGATGTCATATACCTAAGGCTATGTGGAAGTAATAGGCTAAAGAATGAATGTGTAGTTTTAATTATCATTTATTCTTCTTTACAGTCACACCAGGACTAATTCTGCCATTCAAACTATCAGATATTGGCGAGGGCATCATGGAGGTGACGGTGAAGGAATGGTATGTTTTGAAAATATGGTACACCGATGTGAGCACCGCTTTATGAATTAGGTTTTTATAAGCGTTGCCACTAGAGGGCACACAAGTTTAATGATTACAGAGCATTGCTGCTACGAGATACATATTTTGTTTAGGTTCAATGTCTCTTTCTGTTCCCATAGGTATGTAAAGGAGGGAGACAAGGTGTCCCAGTTTGACAGCATCTGTGAGGTACAGAGTGACAAGGCATCTGTCACCATCACAAGTCGCTATGATGGTGTCATTAAAAAGCTGTACTATGAGGTGGATGCTACAGCCTTAGTGGGCACACCGCTGGTGGATATCGAGACGGAGTCCGGTCCGGGTAGGTAGGCCGTCAAGGCACCAACACTAGAGTAATGGGAATGTCCCAACTTCTTATGTATGAAGTTGCTGACAGTGAACATTTTTAGAACAGTTGGAACTGGAAACCTTGAAGCTGTTTCCTTGACCGTTTATATTACCGTTCATCATTAAAAAAACATTTTGGAAGTCCAAAAACAACATTGACTCCAGTTGGAAGATGGTGATGGTGACTTCATGGTCGATCTTTCAGAGGTGGCCCATGAGGAGGATGTTGTGGAGACCCCGGCGATGTCACACGATGAGCACACACACCAGGAAATCAAGGGACACAAGACCCAGGCCACCCCTGCAGTCCGTCGTTTAGCTATGGAGAACAATGTGAGTTATTAAAAAACACACACAAACCGTTAACACAAGTATAGCAGCACACGGCCCCTTTAAACCAGTGGTGCCCACGCTCCTCCTAGAGAACTAATTGGTTTTGTGGATGTCCACTAGGGCTGGGAATTGCCAGGAACCTCACAATACGATATTCTCACGACACTTAGGTGCCGATACGATATGTATTGCGATTCGATATTGCGATTTGATGTTCCAAACATATTGCTCACTGTGTCTACTACAGAGAGACTAGAGAGCATGAGAAAATGAGTCGACAAAATAAGTGCTGAAAACATGGTGGCTCACTATTTAAAAAGAAGATGGAAAACAAGTTATAGGATGAAAAATATCGGTGTTGGGCGTTGCGTCCCGAGTGGTGCAGCGGTCTAAGGCACTGCATCGCAGTGCTAGAGGCGTCACTACAGACCCGGGTTCGATCCTGGGCTGTATCACAACCGGCCGTGATCGGGAGTCCCATAGGGCGGCGCACAATTGGCCCAGTGTCGTCCGGGTTTGGGGAGGGTTTGGCCGGGGGGGCTTTACTTGGCTCGTCGCGCTCTAGCCACTCCTTGTGGCGGGCCGGGCGCCTGCAGGCTGACCTCCGGTCGTCAGTTGAACAGTGTTTCTTCTGACACATTGGTGCGGCTGGCTTCCGGGTTAAGCGGGCGGGTGTTCAGAAGCGCGGTTTGGTGGGTCATGTTTCGGAGGACGCGTGACTCAACCTTCGCCTCCCGAGCCCGTTGGGGAGTTGCAGTGAAATTGGGGAGAGAAAGGGGGTAAAATACAAACAAAAACATATCTGGCGTTTTGGCGCAGGTACAGCTGACTAGCGCTAGCTAACGCTATCTACAGTAAAAAAAAATCTATATATCGTCCAAAATAACATTGCGATATGTAAATGTATTATTTCCCCCATCACTAATGTCTACCTGTCTGTCCTTTTACCTCATTGCCACTCCCCATTATTCCTTTACATCATGTCCACCTGTCTGTCTGTCCCCATTATTCCTTTACCTCATGTCCACCTGTCTGTCTGTCCCCATTATTCCTTTACATCATGTCTACCTACCTGTCTGTCTGTCCCCATTACTCCTTTTCAGATCAAGCTGAGTGAAGTGGTCGGAACCGGGAGAGACGGACGGATCCTCAAAGAGGACATCCTCAACTTCCTGGCAAAACAGACAGGGGCCATCTTACCCCTGACTCCATTCCACGAGATCCAGCCCCCCCCTCCCGCAGCATCCGCCCCCTCTCCGGCCGCCAAGCCCAAGGCAAAGCTCCCACCAAGTGTCCCGCTCCCTGCAATCTCCAGGCCCGTCTTCTCGGGCACGGACAGCACTGAGCCCCTGAAAGGTAGAGGCAGCGTTACAGAGATGGTTAATGCTTCCAATAAATGTATTTGCTTTCTGGGATACATCTCTGATTCAGAGAATAATCACTATGGGTGATGGGTTGCTCTTTCATTAAAACATATCCCTTTTATCCAATGTATTCCTCGGAACGACCAGGTTTCCACAAAGCGATGGTGAAGACCATGACTGCAGCCTTGAAAATCCCCCACTTTGGATACTGTGATGAGGTGAACCTGAGCAGGCTGGTACAGCTGCGCAAGGAGCTGAAGGGCCTGTCAGAGGCTCGTGGGGTCAAGCTCAGCTACATGCCCTTCTTCATCAAGGTGACCTTTGACTCCTGACATGATATAATGATGTTGTGAAGTGACATTTTGGGTGTCAAAGTGGCACGATTGTCAAAATGCACTGTAACACTTTATTTGACATGCTTGTTATGACATTGAAATGAGTGTTATAAGCTCATGTCCATTTGACCACTCATGCCAAATTACATTATAGTTATGACCAATGAAATGGCTTCTGTTATGACTAAAGTGATATAACATCCTGAAGAGCAACCTCACTACAACGGGTGTCATAAGTCTCATGACGTAGTGGGATGCATCATGTCATACCAAAAGGACTATGTTGGAGGATTTGGAGAAATAGTCTGCTTGCTGTGGTGATAATAATAATGATCTTCTCTGTTTGAGCAGGCTGCTTCTCTTGGCCTACTCCATTTCCCCGTCCTCAACGCCTCGGTGGATGAGGCTGTTCAGAACATCACCTACAAGGTAAGGCTGCCGGAAGGGGAGATGGTGTTGGGGGACAATAGTTTGTACATCTCCCGTGCCTAGGTCCCCCAGATCTAGATATTGCAGTGTTATTATAGACAATGATCTCCACCTGGCACAGCCAGAAGAGAACTGGCCACCCCTCAGAGCCTGGTTCCGCTCTAGGTTTCTTCCTAGGTTCCTGCCTTTCTAGGGAGTTTTTCCTAGCCACCGTGCTTCTACATCTGCATTGCTTGTTGTTTGGGGTTTTAGGCTGGGTTTCTGTATAGCACTTTGTAAAAAGGGCTTTATGAATAAATGCGATTGATTGATACATAAAAATATTCAAATAACTCGGGTGTTTGTGCTTGCTCATGGCAAGCAGAATTCTGGACGGTAGAAATATAATGAATCATTAACATGAACATGGAGAGAGTTGAAACTTCTCAGATCCTCTCGTCTAAATGATTGAGAACCCAAACTGGGTGTGACTTGTACTGCTTTGTCTCCGTCCCCACCAGGCGTCCCACAACATTGGCCTGGCCATGGACACGAGCCAGGGTCTGCTGGTACCCAATGTGAAGAATGTGCAGATGCTGAGTGTTTTTGAGATCGCCGTGGAGCTCAACCGTATGCAGAACCTGGGCGCCACGGGCCAGCTGGGCACGGCCGACCTCACAGGAGGCACCTTCACCCTCTCCAACATCGGCTCGGTGAGCTGGGGGTGGGGTTTGGGGGCTTTGGAGAAACTAATGCTAAAGCTGGGAGGATGAGCTTGATAAGTAATACTGATAAGTTTAACAGATTTTTTTTTCAAGCTTGTGTTACCGATAATGTATTGATGTTTTCATAATTAAAAGCCAGGTTGGCCTTTGGTAGCCATCTAGTAATGCTAACTTGAATAGTAATTGACAGCTAGCTACTGCATTATTAGTTTCCTATGCTTGCTTGGGCCGCTTGTTCAGTCTTTACATGTCATGTATTTGTGTATTCCCTTGAATCAGATTGGAGGCACGTATGCAAAGCCAGTGATTTTGCCTCCTGAGGTGGCGATTGGAGCTCTGGGAAAGATCCAGGTTTGTGAATCCTAAATGACTATCAGCTATGTTGTCCATGATAGCTATGGTGAGAAGCACAGGGGTACGGACCTCTGCTGATAATGGGAGCTGAGTGTTGGTGATGGTTCTTAGCTCTGTGGACATGTGTCCGGCTGACTGGGAGGTGGCAACACGATACAGACGCCTGACTGAGCCTCATGAATCTCTCGGTACTTACATTATATTTATTTAGCGGTTATGGATGTCTTGATTGCTTTATGAATAATGGTCTCCTGACATGTTCATGCCGCTTCCAGGTCCTGCCGAGGTTTAACTCGAGGGACGAGGTGGTGAAAGCTCACATAATGAACGTCAGCTGGTCGGCAGACCACCGGATCATCGACGGGGCCACCATGGCGCGGTTCTCCAACCTGTGGAGGGACTACCTGGAGAACCCGGCATCAATGGTCCTGGACCTAAAATGAGCCTGCGGTACCCTGGACGGCCTACTCTGGATGCAAGCTCAGCAACGCAAAACCAGTCACCATGATTATGTGAAGATGGTCTACTGTACTCTGACTCTCTGGGTAGTCACATTGACTGGGTGTTACTGCTCCCGCCCCCTTGGCCTTCAAAAATCTTTCTTCCTCAGAATATGGATGGCTGCACATGCCACGGACACTACAAGTTACCTAGTACTCGACGTTGTGAAACTAATATCTAGTTGCAGGCTGTTTTTATCTTTGTGTGTGGCCTTAGTTTTATTTCTGTTTTCTGGTTGCCTTACTGACAGGATGGTTATGAACAGTAGCGCTCTTTCCTGAAGAGCTGAATGTTGGAAAACAGATCTTTAGTAAACCTGCTGTATTTCTGAAATACTGTATGGCCCTGTAAAAAAAGGCCCTGCACCTTTTAAGGGTATTGGTGCCGAAACCAGGGAATAACCTTAAAGGTGCATGGCCTTTTTTCTTTTTTTTATAGCCCCACACATTCCCTCATCAACACTAGAAAGCTATTTTCAAAGAATGTGGGGTTTAGTGATTCCCCTTGAAAAGCATCATCGCACAACATGCACTTGTGTGTACATATCACCTATGATGATAATGGACAGAAAGCTCCTACAATAGTTCCACAATTGTTAGTTTGATAAATGTATGTTACACAGTTGCTGCTTTTCTAGAATGTTGTAACTGCTTTTCTTGCTGTCTGATAATGTATTGTTTTAAAAAGGAACGTATAAAGTTATGGGTGGAAGTGAACGCAGTGTAGGATTTCTGGGAATGTGTACTGTGGTCTCTCTACTTTAGGGATATTGTATTATTTGAAGGGACGGGAGAAATGCCAGACTGACTTGACAACCACTGTTCTTTCTGATCGTGTGGATCCTGAAAACAAGTTTAAGATTTGCTTTGTTCTTGTGTTGTGCATTATATGTTCCCCAATAATTCTGAAGCTCACTATGTTGGCAAAATAAAGCCTTTCATTTATATCACGTGTCAAACTCATTCCACGGAGGGCCGAGGGTCTGCGGGTTTTCACTCCTCCCTTGTACTTGATTGATAAATTAAGGTCACTGATTAGTAAGGAACTCCCCCCACCTGTTTGTCTAGGGGATCTATTTAATCCATATTGTGGAAATTCAGCATTACAGCGTGATTGAAATTTAAAGACAGTGTTCCAGCGTCAGCAGAGACTGCATTCACAGTAAACGCTGCATACTATGCATTTGGAAAGTATTCAGACCCCTTTACTTTTTCCACATTTTGTTACAGCCTAATTCTAAAATGGATTAAATTGTTTTCCTAATCAATCTACAGCTATGTATGTCTGCTCAATTTGGAAATTACCTTAATATCTAGCGTGCAATCTGTAACGTTTCATCAATACAGATTGAATAGAGCCCTAGGTCTTAATTGAAAGGCCAGGGATCATCAACTATACTGAACAAAAATATAAACGCAACAATTTCAAAGATTTTACTGAGTTACAGTGCATATAAGGAAATCCGTCAATTGAAATAAATGCATTAGACCCTAATCTATGGATTTCACATGACTGGGCAATGGCTCGGGCATAGGGGAGCCAGGCCCAGCCAATCAGAATGAGTTTATCCCAACAAAAGGGCTTTATTAGACAGAAATTCTCCTCAGCAGCACCCCCCCTCAGACGATCCCCCAGGTGAATCTCCCGAGTGGCGCAGTGGTCTAAGGCACTGCATCGCAGTGCTAGCTGTGCCACTAGAGATCCTGGTTCGAATCCAGGCTCTGTCGTAGCCGGCCGCGACCGGGAGACCCATGGGGTGGCGCACAATTGGCCCAGCATCGTCCAGGGTAGGGGAGGGAATGGCCGGCAGGGATGTAGCTCAGTTGGTAGAGCATGGCGTTTGCAACGCCAGGGTTGTGGGTTCGATTCCCACGGGGGCCCAGTATGAAAAAATAAATAAAAAATAATGTATGCACTCACTAACTGTAAGTCGCTCTGGATAAGAGCGTCTGCTAAATGACTAAAATGTCAAATGTGGAGGTCCTGGGCTGGCATGGTTACACGTGGTCTGCGGTCGTGAGGCAGGTTGGACGTACTGCCAAATTCAATAAAATGACGTTGGAGGCGGCTTATGGTAGAGAAATGAAAATTCATTTCTCTGGCAACAGCTCTGGTGGACATTCCTGCAGTCAGTATGCAAATTTCACGCTTGAGACAACTGTGGCATTGTGTTGTGTGACAAATCTACACATTTTAGAGTGGCCTTTTATTGTCCCCAGCACAAGGTGCACCTACATAATGATCATGCTGTTTAATCAACTTCTTGATATGCCACACCTGTCAGGTGGGTGGATTATCTTGGCAAATGATAAATGCTCTCTAACAGGGATGTAAACAAATTTGTGCACAACATTTGAGAGAAATACACTTTTTGTGCGTATGGAACATTTCTGAAATTCAGCTCATGAAACCAACACTTTAAATGTTGCGTTTATATTTTTGTTCAGTGTAGATTCAGCCGCAGTCTGATTTTTTTGTTGAACAGATGGATGGTCAGGGGGCCGGAACAGAATTGCAAATAATTTGTACACTGCAAATTGACCAGAAAAAGCCCAAACAGATACAATATTTGACTGAAACATAATAATTTCCAACCTTGCTTACATATGTATGCGATCACATATCTCTATTATGTGTGGGAATACTTAGGAACATATTTTCAAAATTAAAATCACAGATTTGCTGCCGTTTTTACAGTCTTTTATTTCCAACAATAAAAAACATATATTCTCGAATAAAATCACCAGCGGGCCAAATTCGGCCTGTGGGCCGCCAGTTGGGGTACCCTACACTAGGCCCTCCATGGAATGAGTTCTACTCCCCTGATCTATAGGAACTGAAAAGTTGTCACCATACCTGAAAGTAAAGCATGGGAGAGAAGTACAGGTTATTGCTGAAAATTCCCAGTAGTTTTTTATGGCTAATATAAGGTCTGTAGGTCACATAGGCCTACAGTCTATTTAAATGTAACCATCTTTCCATTGCTCAATCTTTTAGTCTATCTTTTGGACTTTGAAATGAATTGAGCTGGTCTTAAATGATTCTTATTTCACACCCCACAGATTTCCAAAATTAAAATCACAGATTTGCTGGTGTTTTTACAGTCTTATGTCCAACAATATTTTTTGGAACTTGGGGGGAGCAAATAAAATCACCAGCGGGCCAGAGTAGGATGAACATTGAAGGTTTTCCACCACAAACTATTTCACTCTATTCTTCCTACCGTCTTCTGAAGGTATGTGTTGTCAGGGGAGACAGAAGTCCATGTGCCAAGTTTAGCATGTGACCACCACTATTTTTAGTGTTCTACCAGACTAAAATTAGACCTCTTCTAGGGTCACGTTTCATCAAGGAACACCACTGACAGACAAGGAACGAGGTCTATTGCTACTCTGTTACAAGATTTTCAAAGCAAAGAAGCTATTCCGTCAACACAATGGAATACATTGAAGAGATTTCTGAGGAATTTATCACATGGGTTTTCTTGATGCACATTATTCCAATCTAGAAGGTACTATTTATTTTGGCAGTGTTTGCCCGGCAACATGACTACTACAGCTGTGCTCCAATAGGTTTTGAACTCACACATTAATTGTGTTAGTGCTTCCTCAAACGTTACAGTCTATTTGGGGTGACAGATGTATTTAATCCTTTTTGTCAATTATGTGAAAGAGTGCAGTTTGGCTTGATATGGAAGAATAATGAAGATCCAAATTAAAAATAGGCTACATAACCTTATGTTATCAATCATCATTATGAGTGAGTTTCCTTCTGCAGTGAAGAAATCTGAGCAGAGAATTTCCTGCATCTGTCCTTGTCTAGCCCTGTCCGTCTAATTAAGGGAAGCAGTGATCAACCAGACTCCAGTCCTGTTTTGAGTTGAGACTATTTTGGGAGCTGTGTTTGAACAGTTTGTGTAGGGTCACCATGACCGGGGTGGCAGTGTGCAGTGGCTCCGTCAGCTCTATCAAGTCCCTTTGGGAGACTAGAATTAAGAAAACGAAACAAGATCTTCAGAAGCAACAAGAACAAAGGGCCGGTGTAGGTAGGTGAGTGATATTTATCCTTGATCATTTTTTTGAATATTTAATACCCATGGGTAAGCCAATAGGCTTCATTGAAAATGAATGAGCCCAAACCTTGGACCTGTCTATGACTTATTGCTGTACTTCTCTGCCAAAGGGTGAGACATAACTGGGAAGATCGGATTATCTTGGCCAAACTGAAAGAGAAAGTGGTGACAGAGGAAGGACGTGTCATTTTAAGGATAGAGAAAGAGGAATGGAAGGTACCTTCCACTCTATGCCGTATGATTGTGTAAAAAAACACTTGCTGTTCTATTTTGACAACAAACTCCACTTTTGGGGATAATTAACAAGCATAGCACCAGATAACCTTTTTTTATGTCGACTACTCTTTTTTAACAGACTTTGCCTCGAGCCTTGGTTCACTTTCCTCAACTCATGGAGTGGCAGCTTCACAGGGTTGGACTACAAACAATCCCACGCTTCATTTCCAGCTTTGAGAATCTGCTTGTTCTTGACCTGTCCCGAAATGCCATCACAGAGATCCCAAAGGAGATTGGTCAGTAAACCAGTTACTTGTAACATCCCCTCAATTCATGTATCACAGGCACTGCCCACTGGGCACACACTGGTTGAATCAACGTTGTTTCCACGTCATTTCATTAAAAGTATGTTGAACCAACATGGAATAGACGTTGAATTGATGTCTGTGCCCAGTGGGTGATGACGTGTGCTTCATGTCAGAATGCATGGCCTATCGTGTAGCTCTTCCTCTCTAGGTAAACTGACCAGACTAAGGGAGCTGCTGGTGAGCTACAATAGAGTGCAAAGTGTTCCAGAGGAGCTGGGCTGTTGTGAGAACCTGGAGAAACTGGAGCTGGCGATGAACAGGGACCTTGATGAGCTGCCTTCAGAGGTACCCAACATGGCATGAGTGTTGGTTTAATGTTAAAGGGAAACTAAACCATTTTTCAACTTCATATTCATCTTCATCATCTCCAGCACCACCCCACCATCAACATGTGTGAAAATTGCTTTTCTATGTTTTGTAGTAAAAAAAGATAAATTATTCTAAGTGTTTCCAATTACATCATTGTGCATCGTGTGATTTTGACCAATTGTGAGTAGGCATTGCCTACTAATTGGTTGATGATGTCATTGGAAACGCTTATCTTTCTCAATCTTTTTTTACTACAAAACATAAAAACACGCAATTTCACATATGTTGACGTTGGGGTGGTGCTGGACATTTTCCTTTAACGGAACCTTCCAGGTACATGATGATTTATGTGCGTGTCCCTCACTGTGCTAATTTCCCGTTCTGTTGTCCTCAGATAAGCAACCTGAAGAAGCTTTGCCACTTGGATCTCTCCATGAACCAGTTCACAGAGATCCCAGAGAGTGTGGTGAGTCTGCCAGCCCTGGAATGGCTGGATATGGGTGGAAATCGGCTGCAGAGCTTACCACATGACATTCACAGGTAGGCTGCAGAGCTTACCACATGACATTCACAGGTAGGCTGCAGCGCTTACCACATGACATTCACAGGTAGGCTGCAGCGCTTACCACATGACATTCACAGGTAGGCTGCAGCGCTTACCCCATGACATTCACAGGTAGGCTGCAGCGCTTACCCCATGACATTCACAGGTAGGCTGCAGCGCTTACCACATGACATTCACAGGTAGGCTGCAGCGCTTACCACGTGACATTCACAGGTAGGCTGCAGCGCTTACCACATGACATTCACAGGTAGGCTGCAGAGCTTACCACATGACATTCACAGGTAGGCTGCATAGCTTACCACATGACATTCACAGGTAGGCTGCAGCGCTTACCACGTGACATTCACAGGTAGGCTGCAGCGCTTACCACATGACATTCACAGGTAGGCTTACACACATCTACCATAACCATATATCCATCCACAGCATATTGATAGAAATACATGAGAAATAAAAAGACAAACTACATACATATGCGCTTGCTATGTCCAGAATGGAGAAGCTGCATACTATGTGGCTGCAGAGGAACGAACTGGAGTTCCTGCCTGACAACATCTGTTACATGCGAAGCCTGGACACGCTGGTGCTTAGCAACAATAAGCTACATGACATTCCCTCAATGATGGAGGACATGAACAATCTCAGGTGAGTGCCATGTCTAGAGGTGGGAGCTAGGGGTTGTTTTGGGGATGGGTGGACTGTAGACTAACAAATGTATTGGCCCACATTGGCAACGATTAACCTAATAAATGCGGGTAAACAAATACGTAAGCAATTAATCATAAATTGTATTTAAAAAAGGTTTATATTCAAACTAGCAAAAGATTCCCAACAATGTATTTTATATCGAAACAAATGTATCTTCATTCATCATGTTCGCTATACTTGCAGGTTTGTGAATTTCCGAGACAACCCTCTAACATATGAAGTGGAACTGCCTGCTGACCCAAAGAAATCTGAGGAGGACGAGGATGACAGAGAGATGTTTGGCCGAGATTTCATGCGCGTCTACTGCCAGGAGGCACGGAAAAGAGTTAACGCCATGCTAAATATGCATCGTGTAAATCGTATGTACCAACAAATATGTACTTGAACTGTATGGTGATCTGTTGACTAATAGCAGGGTAAGCTGACATCTTATTGAAAACGTTTATTCCAGTTTGATGCACGCAGAATAATAAAGTAGGCAAACAAGCTAACGTTACCACCCACAGTCCAAGAGGTGAGATAAAAGTCCTCAACTCATCCAGCTAATGTTATGTACTGTATCAAAGCTAACGGTGCTATCTAGTGCTGTTTGACTCGCTAGCTAGCTTCCAAGACACATTGTCATTTGCTGACTACTATGAATATTTGAGGGGGATATTACTAATTGTTCCTGGAACAAATCGTGCCAAGAGGTTTTGGCATTTTTTTAGATGTTTTTTCTTCCCCTACTGGAGTTGCTCTTTAATGACACTGCCCTTTTGAAATGTCTTTCAGCACCTGAGTCATACTACACCTCAGAACTAAATGTGACCCTTGAAGCTGTGGCAGAGTCTGCACCGTCACTGTGACCTACATGTTGGCCTCTGTCGGTTCCTGTCCTCTGTCTGTTGTCGACAGCGTCTCATCCTCCGTGTGGTGATGGCCTAGTCTTGTCAAGCATGTCCTTTTGAGCATTTCTTTCTCTTTTTGGGAAATGTATCTTGTCCAACATTGGGGTCAAATCCACTTAATTTCCAGGATTTTTTCAAAATAATTTACAAAAATTAATAGACTTTAAATGGAATTGACTCCAACCATAGTCTTGTCTGCTATGTCCTGAGCCTTTTGCCTTGTGTTAAGTGTTTTCTTATGTTGCCAGTGTAATGTTTTCTGTAACTGCAAACAGGTTTCTTGCCTTTTGGGCTTAAAAAAGGAAAAGTATCAAGATAAATAGCACTGCTTAAAATAGAGAGGTGTGCTGTCCATGCACAGCACAGGTTGCACTGTCATTGGAATTTCTTTTCACCGTGAGGCGGGAAGTGCAGTTAGCAACACGTTTTCTAGAGAAACGTCTGTGCTGGTGTAGTAGAGTAAGCGGGAGTCAAATCCCTTCTGCTGCAGGAAGTGAACCCTGCCCTGGTCAATCAGCAGCTTGCACAGGCGTCCTATGTGTTCACGGTCCTCAGCATTCAACACTCTAATAGTACAGGAAAAAAAGATGAATCAATTAAGGTTTATGACAGACACAATAATGTGACGACAGGTCTTCACAGTCTATGTTACAGTGACTAAGCGACATGGATGCAATTTATGTCTCTAAAGGTCAACCCCAATACTCACCCTTTCAAGCTGTCTAGTTCAGCCTCTTCTGTCACCTCGTGCTCCTCTTCCTCAAACGTTTGGTCAGTTTGACCTTGTGGTGGGGAGGTCTGTCTGGCTTGTCGCAAGCCACAGGTTGCCCAACTTGACATGCGCAGGAAGGCAGCGAACTCAGAGGCACCTAGTCCTCTCTCCTTGAAGAACTCCTTGCCTACATAATGCCTCCAGTCACAGCGGTGGTGGCAGCACAAGGCGATGGCCACCCCACCCACCCTCAGCTCCCTGCCGGCAGCAGTCTCCCCTGCTGCCCTGGGAATGGGCTCTAGCTCCGTTCCTGTAGACTCTCCAGGCTGCTGCTGGAGCTTTGAGCGCTTGCTGGGCGGCTGACCTTCGATCCCATGGGGCGCAGTCTCCGAGCTGCCCAGTAGGCATTGAAGAGCAAGGTCTATTTAGAGCGGTGGAGGTTAGTGAGCAAGGAGTGAATCAAAGATGCATTAATCAATTACTATTCTATTTGGAACCACTTCTATGCTGCCTTTCAAAATTCAACACCATTCAAGATTCAAGAACAAGATCTTTCCCCCCAGGTGAGCCCTAGTACTCAGAGATGTAGTGCCTGGTCTTACCAGTTGCTGCACCACACAAGTGTTTGCCCACTCCAACCACTGGAAGTCCCTTTTCTTGGAGGAGAGGAACTTTACCTAAAAGGCAAATAACAGGAAAAGGTTTCAGAAAAGCTCAACTCATCGTGCCTGCTAATGCTTTGTTCAATTCTTAAATCAACTCTGCACTTAGCTGTAAAAATCTTTCTAATCTTCATAATGTGGTCCTCTGTAGCTCAGCTGGTAGAGCACGGCGCTTGTAGCTCAGCTGGTAGAGCACGGCGCTTGTAACGCCAAGGTAGTGGGTTCGATCCCCGGGACCACCCATACACAAAAATGTATGCACGCATGACTGTAAGTCGCTTTGGATAAAAGCGTCTGCTAAATGGCATATTATTATTATTATTATAATATATAAGTGTGCTTCCCAGGCTATTTGTCATTGCCCACTTATGTTTGAAGGGTGATCTCATCGCGTTGATTTTTAGAGGGCGTGACATCTCTTTCACTGTGTTGAAAAGTACAATCCACTTCACCTCCAGAAAACACTTACAGGGTATGGTGCCTATATGTGATGACGTCTTATATGATAACTGATTGACTGTTTTATATGAATAAATATTATTGAAATGAAATTTGGCATTTAATTTAGTTACTTACGCAAATCAAGGTGCTGAATATCCACTTGTAGTCTTTCAAATTTTGTATCAGCATTTTGGTGTTTGCCATCTACCTGAATTAGATAATGAATTGGGGGGACAATTACCTAACAGTGAAGATGTGTACACAGCCAAATAAATCACTTTATGTATAAATGGTTTGAAAGATAAAACATAGCCTAACAGGTGGTGTCATACTTTAAAACGAGTGCTTGATCTTTCCACAAGCAGGAAATGGATGTCGTCATAGGCTTTCAGAGCGACATGGATCCAGTGGGAAAGCTTGCCTTTCCCTGCACCAAACTCAACAAAACACCGGTTAGGTCCAAGCAAGTGCAAATCCTCCATGTTTCCTAAAAGGGACGCCTTTTAAAACAGGCAAATCATAAATTCATTTATATCAAAAGATAATGAATATAACTCAATTCAAATCATGCGAGTTCAAATTAAAGTACCTGTTGCTTCAGGTGTTTGAACGCAGAGTCCCCATTCTTTGGATCATTCAAAGCTTCATGAAGAGCAGGGTGAGATTGTATTCTTTCTTCATGTTTGCATTTGAACCCTGCAGAAGCATTGGGGGCTCATACATTAAAAACACCACGTTGGATTAATCATGTTAAGCATGTCAATGAATGCAATGAATGATGTTAGGTATTGCTTACCTTTGACGCCAGTCTTCAGTTTTTCTATGAGCAGGTCCAGCTCTGCTTTACTGCGATCCGATAAGGGTACCTTAATAAAAGTTAATCATGTAAGTATGGCCTTAATCATGGTGTGTCTATTGTAGGTAATGTCAGCATCTTTCTAAGGTTCTGCTCATTAGACATACACCCAGTTTCTAGTAAATCATGTTGCAGAGGGTCTTCCACTTTAGTGACTATGAATGGTGAAATCAGCTAAGCTTCCAACACTAGCAAAATGTTGAGAATTCACTTTCACGTCAATGTGTATGCGTCTGACATTACCTCATCGTTGGGGGTGTCCTCATCAATGGCTGGTCCAGCATTAATATCTTGCACATAGAACACCTACATTTGCATAGGAGAAAGAAAGGTTAATAAATGTAGGCTGATAGTAGCAGGGACATATAGGCCTATGTATTTTGAGATACCTGGGTACAGTGAGGGACAAAAGTATTTGATCCCCTGCTGATTTTGTACGTTTGCCCAATGACAAAGAAATGATCAGTCTATCATTTTAAATGGTAGGTTTATTTGAACAGTGAGAGACAGAATACAACAAGAAAATCCAGAAAAACGCATGTCAAAAATGTTATAAATTGATTTGCATTTTAATGAGGGAAATAAATATTTGACCCCTCTGCAAAACATGACTTAGTACTTGGTGGCAAAACCCTTGTTGGCAATCACAGAGGTCAGATGTTTCTTGTAGTTGGCCACCAGGTTTGCACACATCTCAAGAGGGATTTTGTTCCACTCCTCTTTGCAGATCTTCTCCAAGTCATTAAGGTTGAGGCTGATGTTTGTCAACTTTGCCATCCTGCCCTGCCTTTCAAAAGTTTTTGAAAGCCAAGTCAACAAACAGATCACCGACCATTTCGAATCCCACCGTACCTTCTCCGCTATGCAATCCGGTTTCCGAGCTGGTCATGGGTGCACTTCAGCCACGCTCAAGGTCCTAAATGATATTATAACCGCGATCGATAATAGACAGTACTGTGCAGCCGTTTTCATTGACCTGGCCAAGGCTTTCGACTCTGTCAACCACCGCATTCTTATTGGCAGACTAAATAGCCTTGGTTTCTCAAATGACTGCCTCGCCTGGTTCACCAACTACTTCTCAGATAGAGTTCAATGTGTCAAATCGGAGGGCCTGTTGTCTGGACCTATGGCAGTCTCTATGGGGGTGCCACAGGGTTCAATTCTTGGGCCAACTCTTTTCTCTGTGTATATCAATGATGTCGCTCTTGCTGCTGGTGACTCTCAGATCCACCTCTACGCAGACGACACCATTTTGTATACATCTGGCCCTTCATTGGACACTGTGTTAACAAACCTCCAAACGAGCTTCAATGCCATACAACACTCCTTCAGTAGCCTCCAACTGCTCCTAAACACTAGTAAAACTAAATGCATGCTCTTCAACCGAACGCTGCTTGCACCCGCCCACCCGACTAGAATCACTACTCTAGACGGGTCTGACCTAGAGTATGTGGACAACTACAAATATCTAGGTGTCTGGTTAGACTGTAAACTCTCCTTCCAGACTCACATTAAGAATCTCCAATCCAAAGTTAAATCTAGAATCGGTTTCCTATTTCGCAACAAAGCCTCCTTCACTCATGCTGCCAAACATGCCCTCGTAAAACTGACTATCCTACCGATCCTTGACTTCGGCGATGTCATTTACAAAATAGCCTCCAACACTCTACTCAGCAAATTGGATGTTGTCTATCACAGTGCCATCCGTTTTGTCTCCAAAGCCCCATATAATACCCACCACTGTGACCTGTACGCTCGTTGGCTGGTCCTCACTACATATTCGTCGCCAAACCCACTGGCTCCAGGCCATCTATAAATCACTGCTAGGCAAATCCCTGCCTTATCTTAGCTCATTGGTCACCATAGCAACACCCACCCGTAGTCTGCGCTCCAGCGGGTATATCTCACTGGTCATCCCCAAAGCCAACACCTCCTTTGGCCGCAATTCCTTCCAGTTCTCTGCTGCCAATGACTGGAACAAATTGCAAAAATCTCTGAAGCTGGAGACACTTATCTCCCTCACTAACTTTAAGCATCAGTTGTCAGAGCACCTTACCGATCACTGCACCTGTACACAGCCCATCTGAAATTAGCCCGCCCAACTACCTCATCCCTATATTGTTATTTATTTTGCTCATTTGAACCCCCAGTATCTCTATTTGCACATCATCTCTTGCACATCATTCCAGTGTTAATACTAAATTGTAATTATTTTGCACTATAGCCTATTTTATTGCCTTACCTCCATAACTTGCTAAATTTGCACACTGTATATTATATGTATTTCTGTTGTATTTTTGACTTTGTTTTGTTTTACCCCATATGTAACTCTGTGTTGTTGTTTTTAATCGCACTGCTTTGCTTTATCTTGGCCAGGTCGCAGTTGTAAATGAGAACTTGTTCTCAACTGGTTTACCTGGTTAAATAAAGGTGAAATAGCCTTCAGCTCCCTCCACAGATTTTCTATGGGATTAAGGTCTGGAGACTGGCTAGGCCACTCCAGGACCTTAATGTGCTTCTTCTTGAGCCACTCCTTTGTTGCCTTGGCCGTGTGTTTTGGGTCGTCATGCTGTAATACCCATCCACGACCCATTTTCAATGCCCTGGCTGAGGGAAGGAGGATCTCACCCAAGATTTGAGGGTACATGGCCCCGTCCATCGTCCCTTTGATGCGGTGAAGTTGTCCTGTCCCCTTAGCAGAAAAACACCCCCAAAGCATAATGTTTCCACCTCCATGTTTGACGGTGGGGATGGTGTTCTTGGGGTCATAGGCAACATTCCTCCTCCTCCAAACACGGCGAGTTGAGTTGATGCCAAAGAGCTCAATTTTGGTCTCATCTGACCACAACACTTTCACCCAGTTCTCCTCTGAATCATTCAGATGTTCATTGGCAAACTTCAGACGGGCATGTATATGTGCTTTCTTGAGCAGGGGGACCTTAGAGGCGCTGCAGGATTTCAGTCCTTCACGGCGTAGTGTGTTACCAATTGTTTTCTTGGTGACTATGGTCCCAGCTGCCTTGAGATCATTGACAAGATCCTCCTGTGTAGTTATGGGCTGATTCCGCACCGTTCTCATGATCATTGCAACTCCACGAGGTGAGATCTTGCATGGAGCCCCAGGCAGAGGGAGATTGACAGTTATTTTGTGTTTCTTCCATTTGCGAATAATCGCACCAACTGTTGTCATCTTCTCACCAAGCTGCTTGGCGATGGTCTTGTAGCCCATTCCAGCCTTGTGTAGGTATACAATCTTGTCCCTGACATCATTGGAGAGCTCTTTGGTCTTGGCCATGGTGGAGAGTTTGGAATCTGATTGATTGATTGATTGCTTCTGTGGACAGGTGTCTTTTATACAGGTAACAAGCTGAGATTAGGAGCACTCCCTTTAAGAGTGTGCTCCTAATCTCAGCTCGTTACCTGTATAAAAGACACCTGGGAGCCAGAAATCTTTCTGATTGAGAGGGGGTCAAATACTTATTTCCCTCATTAAAATGCAAATCAATTTATAACATTTTTTACGTGCGTTTTTCTGGATATTTTTGTTGTTATTCTGTCTCTCACTGTTCAAATAAACATACCATTCAAATTATAGACTGATCATTTCTTTGTCAGTGGGCAAACGTATAAAATCAGCAGGGGATCAAATACTTTTTTCCCCTCACTGTATATATTCTCGTAATTACACTGAAGAAAAAATAAACGCAACATGCAATTTTTTTACTGAGTTACAGTTCATATAAGGGACTCAATCAATTGAAATAAATTAAATATGCCCTAATCTAGGGATTTCATATGACTGGGAATACAGATACGCATCTTTCGGTCACAGATACCTTAATAACAAAGGTAGGGCCGTGGATCAGAAAACCAGTCAGTATCTGGTGTGACCAACATTTGCCTCATGCAGCGCGACACATCTTCTTCGCATAGAGTTGATCAGGCTGTTGATTGTGGCCTGTGGAATGTTGTCCCACTCCTCTTCAATGGCTGTGTGAAGTTGCTGGATATTGGCAGGAACTGGAACACGCTGTCGTACACGTCGATCCAGAGCATCCCAAACATGCTCAATGGGTGACATGTCTGGTGAGTATGCAGGCCATGGAAGAACTGGGACATTTTCAGCTTCCAGGAATTGTGTACAGATTCTTGCGACATGGGGCCGTGCATTATCATGCTGAAACATGAGGTGATGGAGGCAGATGAATGGCACGACAATGAGCCTCAGGATCTTGTCACGGTATCTGTGCATTCAAATTGCCATCAATCAAATGCAATTGTGTTCGTTGTCCGTAGCTTATGTCTGCCCATACCATAATCCCACCGCCACCATGGGGCACTCTGTTTACAACATTGACATTAGCAAACTGCTCTCCCACATGACGCCATACACGCTGTCTGCCATCTGCCCGGTACAGTTGAAACCAAGATTCATCCATTAAGAACACTTCTCGAGCGTGCCAGTGGCCATCGAAGGTGAGCATTTGCCCACTGATGTCGGTTACGACGTCGAACTCGAGTCAGGTCAAGACCCTGGTGAGGACGACGAGCACGCAGATGAGCTTCCCTGAGACGGTTTCTGACAGTTTGTGCAGAAATTAATCTCAGACGATCCCGCAGGTGAAGAAGCCGGATGTGGAGGTCCTGGGCTGGTGTGGTTACACGTGGTCTATGGTTGTGAGGCCGGTTGGACGTACTGCCAAATTCTCTAAAACAACGTTGGAGGCAGCTTATGGTAGAGAAATAAACAAATTCTCTGGCAACAGCTCTGGAGGACATTCCTGCAGTCAGCATGCCAACTGCACTCTCCCTCAAAACATGAGACACATTTTAGAGTGGCCTTTTGTCCCCAGCACAAGGTGCACCTGTGTAATGATCATGCCGTTTAATCAGCTACTTCATATGCCACACCTGTCAGGTGGATGCATTATCTTGGCAAAGAAGAAATGTTCACTAACAGGGATGTAAACAAATTTGTGCACAAAATCTGAGAGAAATAAGCTTTTTGTGCGTTTGGAAAATCTCTGGGATCTTTTATTTCAGCTCATGAAACATGGGACCAACACTTTACATGTTGTGTCCATATTTTTGTGTATATACAACTTACAGGTTTGGGTTTCTCTCTGGAGTTGCACTTCTTCAGATGTTTTGCTAAAAGTTCTTCGAATACAGTGCTACAAAGACAGAAGAAATCATAGATTTAGAGGTTCTCCTCAAATTGTACCATTCACCTTATTAAAACTCTGTATTTTGTCTCTGCCAAGTGCAAACTCACTGTTTTGGATCCAGAGGACATGGTATTCTTTTTTTCTCACAGTCCTTTTCCTAAACAAAGCACACCCGAGAAGTTGCAATATGAAACTTAGTGAGGGTTATATAACTAGGTTTACATCCAAATGGCGACAGATTTTCATGTGAATATTCTAAAATCAGCATAAAACCATGAGATGTTTCCATTTCAGGCTCTGCGTGATGACGTAATGCACATAAAAACACATTTTGCGGTTAAATGTCCATGTACCGAATAATAAATACAAGTTAAATGGGTTTCCATCGCATTTTCAACTCTACTGATGGTTTTCTCACAAAAAAAATGTGTGTTATATAGCGAGTGTGCCCTCTCTGGTATTAGCATGTGCGCTCTAGCCAAAAGCGTGCAGATACAGTACAGCGCGCTGTTGGCTACAGCCCAGGTTTAGCCTACATGATGAGATTATTATGGACAAAATAGCAAGATTATTTTTATTTGTCAAACGGAAGCCAAGCATCGATGATTATGTCACCAGAATAAGACCCTCGATATTTATTGGAAAGGAGCATCAAGCTCATCACCTTTCACCACCCTGTGAAGTTCATCATAATTTATTTCATCTGTAGCCTAATAAACTGCATGCTTTCCTGAGGAGTCGTAGTAGGAGGACCACACAACATGTCATCACGTGACTCCAAGTTTACTTTGATATGTTATTATATCAATATTTGCGAATAAAAGCGTTTCCTCCGACAATTCTCGCATAATTTATTTTACCAACACAAAAAGATCCCCCTTATTTAGCGTATTGTTTTGTCGACATTCGGAAAGTTTACTGAAAAATGTTATATTTCCATCAGGCCGGTCATATTTAATTTTTTTGCAGACATGTACTTTACTCGCATAAAAAGGTTGGATGGAAGCCTGGTTACTGTTCCCATCTCATGAGTTAGCTGCTCCTCGTATTGTAAACATCAACCTCCACAGTTGCTGACTAAACTCCACGGAGAATGAAGTGTCTGATCAACATCAAAGGAGTGGAGCAGAGCCCAGGCTTTATGGAATTCAGCTACGACTACATCGATTCGCCCAAGGTCAAAACTTAAAAAAACATGAAACGTTTAACTTGTACCTATGTTTGTCCTCTGTAGTTGCGTGCCTTTCTTTGTTTGCTGAAATACATACTTTTGTAATAAATGTTAATCAAATACAACCACAGACTGTTTGTTCATTGCCGTTTCTCTAAAACGGCAACTCAGCGCACATGCTCATGTGCCAATTGAATGTCAACAAGGAAACAGTCGTGGTAGTATTTGATTAACGTTTATTGAAAAGGTACGGATTTCTGAAAACAAAGAAAGCCAAGGAACCACAGAGGACAAACATAGGTACGAGGTAAGTGTTTCATTTTTTTTTGTATTGACCTTGGGCGAATCCAGGGGGGAACGACTGCTCCCTCGCATTGAGGATTTCACGTTCAAGGCCGACCGCGGTACTGCAGGCATTGTTTCCTCAAAACCGGATTCCCCCATTTTAGTGAATTGGGAAATGGCGATCTTCGTCGGCAATATTCGTGGATATATAAAATTAGAACACAATCATGTTACCAATAATTGCTTCTATTTCACCAGATGTATTTGAACCGATTACTTTAACATCATATACAGACGATGTTAGCTTAGTGGGTAAGAGCGTTGTGCCAGTAACCGAAAGGTCGCTGGTTCTAATCCCCGAGCCGACTAGGTGAAAAATCTGTCGATGTGCCCTTGAGCAAGGCACTTAACCCTAATTGCTCCTGTAAGTCGCTCTGGATAAGAGCGTCTGCTAAATTACCAAAAAAAAAAAAAATGTTAAGGATAATTTTGTTGCTAATGGCAGCCTGCAGTACCTTGGTCGGCCTTCAACTTGAGATACTCCATGAGAGGTGGCAGCACTAAGCTAGCCTGCAACATCATTTACATTACATTTACGTCATTTAGCAGACGCTCTTATCCAGAACGACTTACAGTTAGTGCATACATTATTTATTTTTTATACTGGCCCCCCGTGGGAATCGAACCATCACTTCCTAGAGTTGCTCAAACTGTACATGCAACGTTTCCAAAAACTCCTCCATGTTGTAAGACGGTGACATGCTGAAATGACACTTCCTGATCATCAAATGTGCCACTGAGCATTCTCATAGGAAACAATGGGGTGATGGCTTTATCCATATTTTTTTTTGTCTATTGCCTGGTTCACGTGAAAGTCTAAACTAGGAAACTCCTGATTTGCTAATTGTTTGTAGTTATACACGTGCTGCGTTCATTCAGTTAGCAAGTCGAACATTTGAGGTTCCGACTAGCACGTGAACGCGGCATATACTTCCTCCATATTTTGTTAGTTTATTGCCGAATCGATGTAGTCCAAGATTAATTCCACGAAGCCTGGTCTCTGCACCACTCCGTTGGTAGAGTTCATCTGAAACTCCATTCACTGTGGAGTTTAGTCAGCGATCTTCAGTTGCCATAACAGTAACTTAGCCTACAACAACCCTCCACGGTCAGGGGGAAGTTTATGGGGCTAGCCCTGGCTGGGAATGCTTTGGTAGTGTCCTGCTCTACTTACCGCGTTAGCATGTTCCCCACAATATGCTTTTCCACTTCCAACTATCATTTTGCAGTATCGGTTTTTCTTTTCCACGTAAAAGGCACATCTTCCAGGCAGAGGTGCAGATACGCCGTCCGCCGTGGGGAGCTCCATGTTTCCAACTTCGTATCGTTACTGCGTCATCAAACTACATACCATAGAATGGGAGGCGTTCCAGGTGGCCTACATTTCACGAGGCAGCAACTCTAGGACTGAGTATGTTTTACACATTTATATCCAGTAGTTGCTGTGGCTTGTAGGTAATTTGGTGTTGTAGTAGTTTGACTGTAAGACCGACCAACAAGTGAAACAGCACTTTATGTTGCTCCATCACTCAATTGCAATCTAGACGGTCAGGAACGCGCACATTCTTTTTCGACGTTACTTCCGTCGCGCCTTTCTCAAGTGGACGCTTCCTCAACGGTCATTCGCGGGAGAGAAGCGCCAAACTCGAAATTGAAGTGCCTATTTTTTAACAAAAGCCATACAAATCTAACCTTGGTATTTGCAATTTAGACACTACATTTTTTGGAGTATGAAACAATCATGACAGAAACACTTTTCAACAAGCGATTGCAAGTGCACGTGAAATGCAAAGATTGCGAAGAAAGGTAAGTTCGATTGATAGCTAGCCAACTAGCCATCATTAATGTTAGCTAGCTACTGTAACTAACGTTAACTAGATATCAAACAATATCGACACTTGCGGTCTAAATAGATAGTTCATCAATTTGATATAGTCGGGTTTTGGCAGTAGCGATTAGCTAACTACAGACTACCCAGCAAGCTGTGTTACGACGCGTTACATAGCTAGCTAGCTAGCATGTTCAGGAACGTTAAGTTATATTTGACATGTCATCTTCGGCACTCCTCGCCAGATGGCGCTTGATGATAACAAATATCTCAATGGAGTTGTATGCTACGACTAAAATACATTGAATGCATCTTTCTTGCTAACTTTACATTACAGGAGAGGAAATATCAGAGTCAGCATTGAGCTTCAATTGACAACTAATCCAGTCCACAAAAGGGTAAGTTGCGCTCACAACCATGACTACTTGGTTGGTGTTTTGCAAGACTGGATTCTGTTCCCATCATCACCCTCCCTCCTTTCTATAGTGTGAATGAGCAATGTTTCAGAAACCAGTACATTGATCTCGAAATGCATTGCTTACTACCGTGGCCATGCATAAATACCCAACTTAAAGATATAATTATCAATACAATATCATCATACATAGCGGGGTGACTTCCTCTGTACAGAAATCAACAACAACAAAAGTTTCCTGTCACCATGGAGAAGCACCAGTCCTAATGAGCAATGAAGCTTTAAAGCCACATAGTGGGTGTTTAATGGGAGTGAAAGTTGCAAAAGGGTGGCTCTCTGGGGAGGCATGCATGGGTTAGGCTGTTCATGGACCTTAATGGTTTTCAAGGGCTTACCTGCAAACATTAGCGACTGGATTCTGCTTAATTGAAATTAGTTGACGATGTACTTCCCCTGTTGAAAGGATTCCCTATCAGGTCTGCTTTTCCCAAATGTCAGTCCTTCCCTCAAGGTAGTAGTTAGTAACATAGCCACTGTAGCTAACACAACTTTGTGCATTCTAGGATCTGCTGGTGAGACTGACAGATGACACCGATCCTTATTTTCTGTACAACCTTGCCATATCAGAGGAGGATTTTCAAAGGTATCTTACAATTCAAAGTCATTGTGCCCACTATAATGTGCATACACTAATCCTACGTCTTCTCTGTCAACAGTTTGAAAGTTCAACAGGGCCTGTTGGTAGACTTTGCGTCCTTTCCTCAGAAGTTTATAGACCTGCTAAACCAGTGTATCTCGGAGCAAGACAAAGAGAATCCAAGGTGAGGAGACCATTCTCTCTAAGCTCGTTGAACGTCTCCACTGACTGTGAGATCATGGACATGTGACGTCTCCTTTCCCTAGGTTTCTGCTCCAGTTATCTCCATCATCCCCAGTATTAGACCACAGCCCTGCCCACCTCAATGTTGTGGAGACCAATGCGTTCAAGCACCTCACTCACCTGTCTCTGAAGCTGCTACATGGGACTGACGTGGAGATCAAGAAGTACCTGGCGGTTTGTCTCTCCTGTGTGAAGGTCAGTGAATCTCCCGTAACTACCTCAGAAACACTAGGGGGGTGGTTTCCCGGACACAGATTTAGCCTAGTCCTGGATAAAAAAACAAAAACATTTTTGATGGAGTTTTTCCATTGAGGTTGGTTTTAGTCCAGGACTAGGATTCATCTGTGTCCAGGAAACCACCCCTAGTTGTCTTAGTGACCTCAGTCTTGGGAATGGTTGATAGCAGACCTATGAAGAACCGTGGGCGATTCCGTAAGGCCAGACAGACTGCAGTATACTAAAGTCTGAGAAACGTCATTGTATTTTAAGTTATCCCCCCATTTTGATCTGTCAGGAGGAGAAGCAGCAGTTGGAACAGAGGCTGAAGAAGACTGAAGATGATCTCTCCAGGCAGCTCAGCTACACGCAACAGGTAAAGCAGTAGTTGATCTTGATTGATTCATCTATAAATGTAGGTGTGATAACCACTTGAAAAGTAACGTCTTAAGTGGGTCCCGATAAAACGGTCACCTTTCATATAAACGTGTCTTACAGACTCTGTCGGAGAAAAGCAGAGAGCTGGACAAGCTGCGGTCGGAGTGGACCAGCCAAACAAGCGCTCTGTCAAGTCGCCACTCTCAGGACCTCACTGCAGAGCGGGAGAACGCCTTGGAGGTATCAAATAACATCTCATATTATAAGTCTGATGTTTAGTTAACTGCCTCAAATAGTCTAAGTGCTATTCCAGTTATCAGAAGCCATAAAACCTTGATTGTTTTTTTTCTTCTCTATTTGATATATGACCGGGGTCTCTGAAAGAGGAATTATGGTAAATGACTAAAATTGTTCCACCCCAATACAGATGATGACTGTGTTAGGGTTATCATTATAAACCTACTAACAGAGGAGGGGCTTAGACTGTGGAAATGTACAGGCCGCCTAAAGGTGGGCGGAGCAAAGTTCCTTTGTGTGAAGGGATATAAAAGGCTGTGTGTGTGTTTTGGGGCCAGAGCTCTCATGAATAAACATACAGATTATTCTTGCTGGTTGTGGACCTTGTTTAATTCATTATTAAAACCAGAGCATTACAACCTCTGGGAATTATTCAAGCTTGAGTTTAATTAAGAGATAGAAATTCTCGTGACAGTCTCCAACAGGTTGATCGCGAAGTAGCTCGCAGCCGACCTGAGAAGCTCGCCAAACAATTCTGAAAGTACATGCAATTTTCACATGTTCCACAGCAAACTGTCATAAACAAATCTCACAAGTAGACACCGCAAGCTCCCAGCTACTATCTAATCAACGCAACATTGACATTATCCCCACCCCTGGTTAGCCACTATTCGCTTAAAAAGCCAAACCTAACACTATCTGCCAATTCATTTCCAGAAATATTTCCCCTGTCTTGTCTGTATGGTGCGCGGTGTGTGTGTGTGTGTGTGTGTGTGTGTGTGTGTGGCCAGTTGATGTGATAACTGTCTTGCGGGTTGACAGAAACATTTTCCCAAAAACCTTCTCAATTAAATGTTAACTGCAAAATAGGTTTACCTGGCAGAAGTATATCATGAGTAAGTATATCATTTGCATCTATTATTTATTTGCTAACTTTGCCATGAAATGAGCAGCAGCGGTACAGAACCATTGCTAGACTGCACATTAGACAGCACATTCCTCACTCGCTAGAAGCACAATTAAAGGGCCAGATGCGCAATTAAAGGGGAATTACACCAAAAAATTTAAATGTGTTTTCTACTAGACCTAAAAGAAATGGTCTTCTGATATGATTTAAGCATTGACATGAACCCAGAACATCCGATTTCATTGTTTCTTTATGATATATGATTTCTCCCCCCCCCCCCCAAATAAGTGTTTTTCTCTTTTGATGTTTCTCATCTGGCTCTGTGCAGACACAAACCAGGCTGCAGCAGCAGA
Organism: Coregonus clupeaformis; assembly: GCF_020615455.1. Classification (NCBI taxonomy): domain Eukaryota; kingdom Metazoa; phylum Chordata; class Actinopteri; order Salmoniformes; family Salmonidae; genus Coregonus; species Coregonus clupeaformis. Next base: position 27,121,665 of record NC_059202.1, read on the forward strand.
ACGAGCAGCTGCGCCGGGAGCTGGAGGGAGCCCACACGAAGAGCACCCAGCAGCTGCAGAGCAGGCTGGTCGAGCTGGAGGCCTCCAACAGGGACCTGACTGAGAAGAGATACAAGAGCGAGTCCACCATCCGCGACATCAAAGCCAAACTAATGGGACTGGAAGAGGTGGGGGTGGGGGAGCAAGGGGCCTTCCTTTAGTGGGGGAAATGTCACAAAAACTGCCACTTTTGTGAAGACATTTTAAACTTGTCTGAAACACTCCTAGGATAAGTATCTGTTGGTTCATATCATGCATGTTTTTTTGACATCCATATTGAATTCCTGATTTGATAGAGAAATTGAAATCTTGCCACCATGTTGACCACCAATGTTGTCTAAATAACCTGCTGACAAGTGTGTGTGTGAACAGGAGTCTCAGCGAGCGAAGCAGCAGGCCCTGTCTCTTCGGAGGGAGAACGGCACCCTGGACACGGAGTGTCACGAGAGGGAGCGTCAGGTGAACCAGCTGCAGACGCGGGTTGCAGTCCTGGAGCAGGAGATGAAAGACAAGGAGCAGCTCGTCCTCCGCACCAAGGAAGTGCTGGAAGCCACTCAGCAACAGAAGGTAAGCAGTCAGTCCCCTGGGCAAATGGAGAGCATACTATCAGAAAAGCCAGGATATTTGTTCAAATTAATATTGATGAATTATGTAAAAACAGTGACATTCTGTGTGTTTGTGTGTAGAACTCAGTGGAAGGAAATGCCGAAAGCAAACAACTCCAAATAGGAAAACTGGAGGCTACAGTGAAATCCCTGTCTGAGGAACTCATAAAGGTTGGTTACTTACATTTCCAATCATGGCTTTTTGTTATGCATATCATGGTCTGAAAATACATGGCCACAGTATCAATCCAGTCAAGTTAAAAAGTCCTTGTCTGCTCATGCACTTATTTTAGTCTAAATATTAATACCAATTTTGTCTTGATGCTGATCACATCCCCTTTGAGAAGAAATACATTCAGCGTGGGGGTGAAGTACCGTCTTGACACTACCTCGTGTTTACTTCCTAGGCCAACGGCATCATCAAGAAGTTGCAGGGAGAGCTGAGGGGCCTGGTGGGGAAGATCAAGGTGAAGAACACTGTGATGGTGTCTCAGGAGAAGGTGCTCCAGGAGACCCAGGAGAAGCTGCACAAAGCCCAGAGAGACCTACAGGACACTCAGCAGCAGCTCAAGCATAGAGACGAGGAGGTGTGTGTTTCCTTTACAGGGTGTGTCCACTACCTTAAATACCAATCTGAGGACAACAAAAACGGGCAGAAATGGCTGCTGAAAGACCCAATGCATATCTATATATGTGTGTGTGTGCAAGTCAAGTACTGAGGAGTAGTGGGCGCTGACCTAATTCTTGGCATCAAGTTTGGATTTATCTTTTTTGTTGTAATTTCCTTTCCACTGTAGGTGTCGAAATTGAAGGAGCAGTTGGGGGAGACGGTTCAGAAACTAGACGAAAGCAGGGAGGTGCTGAAAACAAACGAGAATGGTATGGAAGGTCTTTTAAAGAAATGGTTCACAAAAAATACAACTTTACATGATTTTGCACTTATCCTTGGCTGTTGTCAGATTACCTAATATTTGTATTCCTTTAGTATTTTCCCTTTTTTTTTTCTCCCTGCAACAATGGATTTGTTTTATCCTTCAGTTATAATGTGGCTGAACAAACAGCTGAATGAGAACCAGTTATCCAGGAAGCCGGAGACCCTTGGAACGTTTGAGACTCCTTCAGCTCTCTCAGCCTCAGCTGGACAGAGGATGGGCAGTGCCTCTCACAACATGGTAAGCACTAAACATGTCATGGTACACGGTAAGATATTGGTTTGATATCTTTTAGTTGCAGTGGGTAGCATGTTTGTTTTTAAATTGCAGCTTTAAATACATGTGTCGATTTCAAAGTTAATTTGAGTTATATGCATGCTTCTTAAAGGCAGACTCCGCAATATGACATCATACACAGGCAGGGCAACTTCTTGCTTGTAGACTTCAACAAAAATCGAATCTGCTTAGACTATCTTCCGCTATTGGTATTTGGCAGATTTAAATTGGATTGTTTTCTGTTAGTAGGGACGCGTTACGCAGGCGTCAGGCGCAACGTTTTGGAACGTTCAGATATACAGTACCAGTCCAAAGTTTGGACACACCTACTCATTCAAGGGTTTTTCTTTATTTTGACAATTTTTTACATTGTAGAATAAAAGTGAAGACATATAAACAATGAAATAACACATGGAATGATGTAGTAACCAAAAAAGTGTTAAACAAATCAAAATATATTTTATATTTTGAGATTCTTCAAATAGCCACCCTTTGCCTTGATGACAGCTTTGCACACTCTTGGCATTCTCTCAACCAGCTTCATAAGTTAGTCACCTGGAATGCATTTCAATTAACAGGTGTGCCGCCTTAATAGTTAATTTGTGGAATTTCTTTCCTTCTTAATGCATTTGAGCCAATCAGTTGTGTTGTGACAAGGTAGGGGGGGTATACAGAAGATGGGCCTATTTGGTAAACGACCAAGTCCATATTATGCAAGAACAGCTCAAATAAGCAAAGAGAAACGACAGTCCATCATTACTTTAAGACATGAAGGTCAGTCAATACGGAAAATGTCAAGAACTTTGAACGTTTCTTAAAGTGAAGTCGCAATAACCATCAAGTGCAATGATGAAACGGCTCTCATGAGGACTGCCACAGGAATGGAAGACCCAGATTTACCTCTGCTGCAGAGGATACGTTAATTAGAGTTACCAGCCTCAGAAATTGCTGCCGAAATAATAAATGCTTCACAGTTCAAGTCACAGACACATCTCAACATCAACTGTTCAGAGGGGACTGTGTGAATCACGTCGAATTGCTGCAAAGAAACCACTACTAAAGGACACCAATAAGAAGAGACCTGCTTGGGCCAAGAAACACAAGCAATAGACATTAGACTGGTGGAAATGTGTCCTTTCTCTTTGTGAGACACGGTGTGGGTGAACGGATGATCTCCGCATGTAATTTAAGGCACACTTAACCAGCATGGCTACCATAGCATTCTGCAGCGATACGCCATCCCATCTGGTTTGGGCTTAGTGGGACTATAATTTGTTTTTCAACAGGACAATGACCCAGCACACCTCCAGGCTGTAAAAAGGCTATTTGACCAATAAGGAGAGTGATGGAGTGCTGCATCAGATGACCTGGCCTCCACAATCCCCCGACCCTTGTTACGCCAGGGTAGTGGGTTCGATCCCCGGGACCACCCATACGTAAAAATGTATGCACGCATGACTGTAAGTCTCTTTGGATAAAAGCGTCTGCTAAATGGCATAATTTTATTATTATTATTATTATTATTACCTCAACCCAATTGAGATGGTTTGGGATGAGTCGGACGGCAGAGTGAAGGAAAAGCAGCCAACAAGTGCTCAGCATATGTGGGAACTCCTTCAAGACTGTTGGGAAAGCATTCCAGGTGAAGCTGGTTGAGAGAATGCCAAGAGTGTGCAGAGCTGTCATCAAGGCAAAGGGTGGCTATTTGAAGAATCTCAAATATAAAATATATTTAGATTTTAACACTTTTTTGGTTACTACATGATTCCATATGTGTTATTTCATAGTTTTGATGTTTTCACTATTATTCTACAATGTAGAAAATAGTAAAAATAAAATAAAACCCTTGAATGAGTAGGTGTGTCCAAACTTTTCACTGGTACTGTAAACTTGCCTCAGACATGTATAAAAAGGAATTATGTAGTCTCTATTCATGGCATTTCTATCTGCAATGTTCGACAATGTCGTGAATGATGACATATTGTCAAGTCTACCTTTTTAAAAAGTTACGATTCGACCAGCAAAAGCGCACACAATCAGATCAGCTCAAATCATGTGTGCTTGATTTTGTTTTCAGTTGGACAGCCGAGTGTTTCCCTCCTCGGCCGGACAGGGCTACCCCATCACGTCTACGCTGAACTCCAAACTTTCCTCCCTCCCTCTGTCCAGCCGCTCCGTCTTCTCACTACACAACCAGGGCCCTGGTCCCAAGGCAGGCTCATCTTTTCTCCTTTGTTACTCTGAATTCTAATTGAAATGTAATGTTATATTTAGAAATGTGTTGAAATAGGTGTGGTTTTGCAACGACACAGTCTTGAATTTGGGCCACAACATGAATAGCAATTTGGATGATTTACCTAAACACTAATAATTAACTATTTCCTTACGTTGACTGTAATTTCATCCTGGAAGAACCAATACAGTTCTATAAGGTGTGGGATTATAAGGCAGCTTGAACTCAATTGTATGTTGTGGTTCCTAACTCGTTGCAACTGTATTCAGGAGTTTGCTTGAATTCTGACTTTATGTTGACCTGGGCTGAATTGCAGGTCCAGTTTAACCCCATGAGTACCAAGCCCGGCATGTCTCCTGTGGAAGTGAGGGACGGGAGCCCCACAGCACAGCATCCCCCTCAGCCCTCCAACAAAGAGAAGTGAGTCCATTTACATTTTTACATTTTAGTCATTTAGCAGACGCTCTTATCCAGAGCGACTTACAGTTAGTGAGTGCATACATTACTGGCCCCCCGTGGGAATCAAACCCACAACCCTGGCGTTGCAAACGCCATGCTCTACCAACTGAGCTACATCCCTGCCGGCCATTCCCTCCCCTACCCTGGACGACGCTGGGCCAATTGTGCGCCGCCCCATGGGTCTCCCGGTCACTGCCGGCTATGACAGAGCCTGGATTCGAACCAGGATCTCTAGTGGCACAGCTAGCACTGCGATGCAGTGCCTTAGACCACTGCGCCACTCGGGAGCAGTCCAGCTCTCTGTCTGGGGCTTCCATGTGTGTTTCTAGTTTAGTTTGTATGCTTTCAGCATCAGAATTAACTTGTAAGTGTTCAGAAACGTTTTCTCTGCTCACTTTTACATTAAAATAGCTCCCAGATTATTGGATGGTGCATCACCATCGGCAAGAGCCCAAGACAATCTACTTTATTCTCTGGACCATTCATTCAGACACTGCCTTTTTTTTTTTTTTACTTGTAGTGGCGAGCCTGCTGGATTGGAGTCCAAGTACTTTGAGAAGCGAGACGACAGCATTCCCCTCCGTGGTCTGTTGTCTGGCATGCACCTCAACAGAGGTAAGACCACATCCATGCCTGCTTTGTGGACACTGGGGGGGGGTATTTGTTTCTGAGCTTATGAGGGGAAGTTCAAGTTCACTTTACATGCCTCTTAAGTCCCTTCTCAATGGGCACACCACGTCATTTCAACATGGAAATGTGGGTAATATTGGGTTGAGAAATTGATCAATGAGATTACAACCTTTATTCACCCTCTCAAAAAGACAGCAAGACATTTGTTGATTTCCCAATGTGTTATCACTATGCTTTTGACCATTTAAAAGCACAACAAAGTTCAAATGGGAATACAATGTCAGACGTTGTGTATTTATACAACAGAGTAATGTGTTATCACTGTGCTTCATCAAATAGCCAAATGACCTGGATTGTAGTTGAGATTACATTAAAAGTACACGGTGCAAGTGATCAATGCTGTTTGAGATTCTGCATTATAACAGCAATTGTGAAGATCTCCACAGACCTGCAACCTTAGCATGCTATCTTGAACATGCACGCTTTGGATGATTATATAACAAGACATTTATAGTTAGGCTACAGAAGGCTCATTTTAAGGTTGAATAAATACTGCTAGTCCTTAGTTTGTAAGATAGCCTTAACTTTAGGCTATTTACTATATTACATAAGTAATATTGAATTGTGTTTGGTTGACAACGCAACCAAATATCAACTTTAAAGGATATCTAATGCTTGGATAGTTTTAATCTGAGCCACTGGCTTAATCCTTTTCTTTTAACTTTTTTCTTTTTGGTTTAGTTGGAGACGTGAATCCAACATATCATTTGTTAACTTGTCGATAAGTTAATAGGCTATTTGCTGTATTGCAAAAGTGATATTGAGCTGTGTTTGGTTGTCAACGCAACCAAACATCAACATTTGAAGGAGATGTATATTTTCTGACACTGACTTAGTCTGGCTTTAATTCCAGTTTGTCAAAAAATTTATAATTGATATGTTGGATTCACGTCTCCATCTCAACCAATAATAAAAGTTAAAGAAAAGCGCTAAATCAAATCCACATTTATTTAAAGTTCATTTAAAGTTTGATTTGATTTAGTCATATTCTTTACCTTAGATTTTTGGTTGAGATGGAGACGTGAATCCAACATATCAATTATACATTTTTTGACAAACTGGAATTAAAGCCAGACTAAGTCAGTGGCACAGGTAGACCTATCCAAGCAGAAGATGCATCTCCTTCAAATGTTGATATTTTGTTGCGTTGACAACCAAACACAATTCAATTTCCAGTTTGTCTACAGATGTTGGATTCACATCTCCATCTCAACCAAAAATCCAAGTTAAAGAATAGGACTTAATCTAATCAGATTTTAAATACACTTTATTTAAACGTTTGATTTGATTTATTCCTGTTCTTTAACTTAGATTTTTGGTTAAAATCAACCAAAGCTTGAAACCTTAGGCCTATATGTATTGTCTATTTTTTGTTTAACCCTGGGTTGAATTTAAACAATAGCTGTGGATGATTTTGAAAATGCTACAGTTGAAGTCGAAAGTTTATACATTAAGGTAGAGTCATTAAAACTTGTTTTTCAACCACTCCACAAATTTCTTGTTAACAAACTATAGTTTTGGCAAGTCGGTTAGGACATCTACCTTGTGCATGACACATTTTTCCAACAATTTGTTTACAGACAGATTATTTCACTTATAATTCACTGTATCACAATTCCAGTGGGTCAGAAGTTTACATACACTAAATTGACTGTGCCTTTAAACAGCTTGGAATATTCCAGAAAATGATGTCATGGCTTTAGAAGCTTCTGATAGGCTAATTGACATAATTTGAGTCAATTGGAGGTGTACCTGTGGATGTATTTCAAGGCCTACCTTCAAACTCAGTGCCTCTTTGCTTGACATCATGGGAAAATCAAAAATAAATCAGCCAAGACCTCAGAAAACAAATTGTAGACCTCCACAAGTCTGGTTCATCCTTGGGAGCAATTTCCAAATGCCTGAAGGCACCACGTTCATCTGTACAAACAATAGTACGCAAGTATAAACACCATGGGACCACGCAGCCGTCATACCACTCAGGAAGGAGACGCGTTCTGTCTCCTAGAGATTAACGTACTTTGGTGCGAAAAGTGCAAATCAATCCCAGAACAACAGCAAAGGACCTTGTGAAGATGCTGGAGGAAACAGGTACAAAAGTATCTATATCCACAGTAAAACGAGTCCTATATCAACATAACCTGAAAGGCCGCTCAGCAAGGAAGAAGCCACTGCTCCAAAACCGCCATAAAAAAGCCAGACTACGGTTTGCAACTGCACATGGGGACAAAGATCGTACTTTTTGGAGAAATGTGCTCTGGTCTGATGAAACAAAAATAGAACTGTTTGGCCACAATGACCATCGTTATGTTTGGAGGAAAAATGGGGGACGCTTCCAAGTCGAAGAACACCATCCCAACCGTGAAGCACAGGGGTGGCAGCATCATGCTGTGGGGGTGCTTTGCTGCAGGAGGGACTTCACAAAATAGAAGGCATCATGAGGAAGGAAATGTATGTGGATATATTGAAGCAACATCAAGACATCAGTCAGGAAGTTAAAGCTTGGTCGCAAATGTCTTCCAAATGGACAATGACCCCAAGCATGCTTCCAAAGTTGTGGCAAAATGGCTTAAGGACAACAAAGTCAAGGTATTGGAGTGGCCATCACAAAGCCCTGACCTCAATCCTATAGAAAATGTGTGGGCAGAACTGAAAAGGCGTGTGCAAGCAAGGAGGCCTACAAACCTGACTCAGTTACACCAGCTTTGTCAGGAGGAATTGGCCAAAATTTACTAAACTTTTTGTGGGAAGTTTGTGGGAGGCTACCCGACACGTTTGACCCAAGTTAACCAATTTCTAGGCAATGCTACCAAATACTAATTGAGTGTATGTAAACTTCTGACCCACTGGGAATGTGATGAAAAAAATAAAAGCTTAAATAAATCTCTCTACTATTATTCTGACATTTCACATTCTTAAAATAAAGTGGTGATCCTAACTGACCTAAGACGGTGCGCAGCAGAGGACTGTAGGCACTACCGGTAGACAAGATGGCGTATTGAATACACAGCGGTACGAATCACCTCAAGATAAAAACATAATATTCAATATGAGTAAGTTAGACTAAATATTAGCACTTCATATATTCGTGGGTAATAACATTCAATCTGGATAATAACACAAAACAAATCATAAGGCTAGAGAAATGTATCGACAAATATTACATCAACAAGCAACACTCAAACATGACGGAGGAGAAACGAGGAGAATCAATCTCCAAGAGAACGCGACTCCTCGACTGATGCAGATGATTTATGCTTTTCACCACTGGGACTGGTAAGTGTGGAAAGCGATCTGTTGAAGTCGATAAATGACAAACTAGGCGTACTAGAGTTGGTCAGTAATGATGTAAAAGAGTTGAAGGCTAGTCTTGAAATGAGTGATGGAAAAGCTGTGATAATGGAGAACGATACAAAACAACTAAAAGGGACAGTCACTAGGATGGAAACGGATGTTAAGGAACTTAAAAAGGAGAACAACTTTCTGAGAGAAGCCTTACTAGACCTACAAACTAGATCAATGGGAGAAAATCTAGTAATAATAATTATTATAATAATTAATCATTTAGCAGACGCTCTTATCCAGAGCGACTTACAGGAGCAATTAGGGTTAAGTGCCTTGCTCAAGGGCACATCGACAGATTTTTCACCTAGTCGGCTCAGGGATTAGAACCAGCGACCTTTCGGTTTGTGGCACAACCACTTAACCACTAAGCTACCTGCCGCCTTGTACTTACCTAGTACTTACTGGTATCCAAGAAAAAGGAGAGGTTACCGAAAAAATTGTGAAGGACTTCTTTCTTACAGCGCTTCAAATCCCACTCGAGGCTGTCAATAAAATCCAACTTGAACGTGTACACCGTTTCGGACAGAGATATATATATATGAGCGTACAATCGTTGCCAATTTGCTTTTAAGGATAAAGTAATGGTTAAAAGCCTAGGTAAAAGACTTGCTGGCACGAAAATAGGCATGAATGATCAGTTCCCGAGGGAGACTGCAGAACGGCGCAAAGTTCTGTACCCAATCTTCAAGGAAAATAGATTAAAAAGGAAGCGTGTTGCTCTCGTTGTCGATAAACTGTATTTTGACAACCAAATGTTCTGCGACACAAAGACTACTCCATGGCTATTCTGACAGTTCTAATAGAGGAGTCGAATAATGGAACACCCAATACTAGCCATGGTAGGGATTGTAATAATAAAGCACATCTATAGTATTTATAGTATTTTATAAAGGGATAAGACGGTATTACAAGAAAAGATAACAAGCAAAATAATACATCTTCAAATACAACTAATTAGAACACAAGTACTCAATCAACATAGTGGAGATAAAAACATAGCAAATAGAAGACACAGTATGTGTGGATGTATTGTGGTGTGCATTTTTTGTGTTTGAAAAAGTGTGGCGATAAGTGAGTGAGAAAGGAAATGGTTCCATATCCCAGAACCAACATGTCTGTGAGCAGGGGTTGTGAGAGAGAGCTTTCAATTTTGTGCAGATGAGGGATATACATTTTAGAATAAAGTATACATCTAATCTATTATTTTATTGTCCTATCATGATGGAACGATCCCCAACCCTATTTCCTAGACACCCACCCGAGCAACCCATACACCAAAGAGAAGTCCCCATCTGTTTTATGGCCCTGCTGTGAGTTGCCTATATGCAGCCAAAACAGAACAATAAATGCGGTCAGAGACCTACTTGTGCAGCACCGCCCCCTCAAGATTCGGAGTCTGCCTGGCAGGGTTGGTCCTACAAAGCCAGAGTCCCCGTGATGGGAGAGCATAATATACAAGGAAATTCTCAAAGCTGCTAATGAGAACCTTGACGACCTTGTACCTAGCCGGTGGGGATTCCGGTCGGATACCCCCACCCAGGTAGTGGCGGTGCTGGCAACACTGGCTGCAGTAACCAATGGGGAGGGGGTCACACTCGGACATTCAGAGAGAGGGAATATTATTGTGGCCCTCGTGGCACAAAATAATCAAAGGTCTGACTGCACAGAGATGCTTGGGGGAAATGGTTACAACGGGGGACCAGAGTGTTTGTGTCTCAGGGGAAGAGGGTGGATCTGATCTCCATCACCTAGGACTTGACATAGATTAATCAAATCTCACATTGTTGTCAATTTTTGCTGAATCTTGCATGCTTTCTCAAACAGCTGTAACTTTATATGCATTCGTAAATCAGGTCCTTTCTTGAGTTGGGCTCTGGGATGTAACAACCGTTGAGCATCTGATCTTATGGTTGATTGTGGAGGAAAGGGGTGGAGTGTGTTTGTTATCCCACATCTGTTGCAAGGGGGTAAGGATGTTAGGGAGAATATAGGATGAACCATAATTGTTTGCTAAAATAATAATTGCTTGACAAAAATGTAATGTAATATAATGGCAATCCGGGTTATAGGTAACAATCCTATGCATGAACTGCCGACATTATTACGCATATTAATTGATAATGATGGAAATTAAGATATGCAAGATATTTGAATAGATATACAGTGGGCAGAACAAGTATTTGATACACTGCTGATTTTGCAGGTTTTCCTACTTACAAAGCATGTAGAGGTCTGTAATTTTTATCATAGGTACACTTCAACTGTGAGAGACGGAATCTAAAACAAAAATCCAGAAAATCACATTGTATGATTTTTAAGTAATTCATTTGCATTTTATTGCATGACATAAGTATTTGATACATCAGAAAAGCAGAACTTAATATTTGGTACAGAAACCTTTGTTTGCAATTACAGAGACCATACGTTTCCTGTAGGTCTTGACCAGGTTTGCACACACTGCAGCAGGGATTTTGGCTAACTCCTCCATACAGACCTTCGCTAGATCCTTCAGGTTTCAGGGCTGTCGCTGGGCAATACGGACTTTCAGCTCCCTCCAAATATGTTCTATTGGGTTCAGGTCTGGAGACTGGCTAAGCCACTCCAGGACCTTGAGATGCTTCTTACGGAGCCACTCCTTAGTTGCCCTGGCTGTGTGTTTTGGGTCGTTGTCATGCTGGAAGACCCAGCCACGACCCATCTTCAATGCTCTTACTAAGGGAAGGAGGTTGTTGGCCAAGATCTCGCGATACATGGCCCCATCCATCCTCCCCTCAATACGGTGCAGTCGTCCTGTCCCCTTTGCAGAAAAGCATCCCCAAAGAATGATGTTTCCACCTCCATGCTTCACGGTTGGGATGGTGTTCTTGGGGTTGTTCTCATCCTTCTTCTTCCTCCAAACACGGCAAGTGGAGTTTAGACCAAAAAGCTATATTTTTGTCTCATCAGACCACATGACCTTCTCCCATTCCTCCTCTGGATCATCCAGATGGTCATTGGCAAACTTCAGACGGGCCTGGACATGCGCTGGCTTGAGCAGGGGGACATTGCGTGCGCTGCAGGATTTTAATCCATGACGGCGTAGTGTGTTACTAATGGTTTTCTTTGAGACTGTGGTCCCAGCTCTCTTCAGGTCATTGACCAGGTCCTGCCGTGTAATTCTGGGCTGATCCCTCACCTTCCTCATGATCATTGATGCCCCACAAGGTGAGATCTTGCATGGAGCCCCAGACCGAGGGTGATTGACCGTCATCTTGAATTTCTTCAATTTTCTAATAATTGCGCCAACAGTTGTTGCCTTCTCACCAAGCTGCTTGCCTATTGTCCTGTAGCCCATTCCAGCCTTGTGCAGGTCTACAATTTTATCCCTGATGTCCTTACACATCTCTCTAGTATTGGCCATTGTGGTGAGGTTGGAGTCTGTTTGAGTGTGAGGACAGGTGTCTTTTTATACAGGTAACGAGTTCAAACAGGTGCAGTTAATACAGGTAATGAGTGGAGAACAGTGGGGCTTCTTACAGAAAAACGAACAGGTCTGTGAGAGCTGGAATTCTTACTGGTTGGTAGGTGATCAAATACTTATGTCATGCAATAAAATGCAAATGAATTACTTAAAAATCACACAGTGATTTTCTGGATTTTTGTTTTAGATTCCGTCTCTCACAGTTGAAGTGTACCTATGATAAAAATTACAGACCTCTACATGCTTTGTAAGTAGGAAAACCTGCAAAATCGGCAGTGTATCAAATGCTTGTTCTCCCCACTGTACATACACACACACACACACACACACACACACACACACACGTGTGTGTGTATGTATATATGTATATATATATATACACACTGCTCAAAAAAATTAAGGGAACACTTAAACAACACAATGTAACTCCAAGTCAATCACACTTCTGTGAAATCAAACTGTCCACTTAGGAAGCAACACTGATTGACAATAAATGTCACATGCTGTTGTGCAAATGGAATAGACAACAGGTGGAAATTATAGGCAATTAGCAAGACACCCCCAATAAAGGAGTGGTTCTGCAGGTGGTGACCACAGACCACTTCTCAGTTCCTATGCTTCCTGGCTGATGTGTTGGTCACTTTTGAATGCTGGCGGTGCTTTCACTCTAGTGGTAGCATGAGACTGAGTCTACAACCCACACAAGTGGCTCAGGTAGTGCAGCTCATCCAGGATGGCACATCAATGCGAGCTGTGGCAAGAAGGTTTGCTGTGTCTGTCAGCGTAGTGACCAGAGCATGGAGGCGCTACCAGGAGACAGGCCAGTACATCAGGAGACGTGGAGGAGGCCGTAGGAGGGCAACAACCCAGCAGCAGGACTGCTACCTCCGCCTTTGTGCAAGGAGGAGCAGGATGAGCACTGCCAGAGCAGCCCTGCAAAATGACCTCCAGCAGGCCACAAATGTGCATGTGTCTGCTCAAACAGTCAGAAACAGACTCCATGAGGGTGGTATGAGGGCCCGACGTCCACAGGTGGGGGTTGTGCTTACAGCCCAACACCGTGCAGGACGTTTGGCATTTGCCAGAGAACACCAAGATTGGCAAATTCGCCACTGGCGCCCTGTGCTCTTCACAGATGAATGCAGGTTCACACTGAGCACATGTGACAGACGTGACAGAGTCTGGAGACGCCGTGGAGAACATTCTGCTGCCTGCAACATCCTCCAGCATGACCGGTTTGGCGGTGGGTCAGTCATGGTGTGGGGTGGCATTTCTTTGGGGGGCCGCACAGCCCTCCATGTGCTCGCCAGAGGTAGCCTGACTGCCATTAGGTACTGAGATGAGATCCTCAGACCCCTTGTGAGACCATATGCTGGTGCGGTTGGCCCTGGGTTCCTCCTAATGCAAGACAATGCTAGACCTCATGTGGCTGGAGTGTGTCAGCAGTTCCTGCAAGAGGAAGGCATTGATGCTATGGACTGGCCCGCCCGTTCCCCAGACCTGAATCCAATTGAGCACATCTGGGACATCATGTCTCGCTCCATCCACCAACGCCACGTTGCACCACAGACTGTCCAGGAGTTGGCGGATGCTTTAGTCCAGGTCTGGGAGGAGATCCCTCAGGAGACCATCCGCCACCTCATCAGGAGCATGCCCGGGCGTTGTAGGGAGGTCATACAGGCACGTGGAGGCCACACACACTACTGAGCCTCATTTTGACTTGTTTTAAGGACATTACATCAAAGTTGGATCAGCCTGTAGTGTGGTTTTCCACTTTTGAGGGTGACTCCAAATCCAGACCTCCATGGGTTGATACATTTGATTTCCATTGATAATTTTTGTGTGATTTTGTTGTCAGCACATTCAACTATGTAAAGAAAAAAGTATTTAATAAGATTATTTCATTCATCAGATCTAGGATGTGTTATTTTAGTGTTCCCTTTATTTTTTTGAGCAGTGTTTTTTTTGTTTATATTTAAGAGAAAAACATATGGGGGATTGGAAGTAATGCAGACAATTACATTGATGGAAGTTGCAATCTATCTGCAATATTAAAGCTGATCTACCCCCTAAAAAAATACATTTAAAAATGGAATTTTTACTAGGATTAAATGTCAGGAATTGTGAAAAACTGAGTTTAAATGTATTTGGCTGAGGTGTATGTAAACTTCCGACTTCAACTGTATATAGGCCTAAATAGTATCATTGACTATATATGACTTCTAAAGTATGGTTACATTTCATTTGCTCTGTTAAACCTACCCTTTGGACTTCGACACATACACAATCCATAGCTCAATTGTCTCAAGGCTAAAAAATCCTTCTTTAACCTATCTCCTCCCCTTCATCTACACTGATTTGAAGTGGATTTAACAAGTGACCATAGCTTTCACCTGGTCAGTCTGTCATGGAAAGAGCAGGTATTCTTAATGTTTTGTACACTCTGTGTATAATATTGAAGATCTGTTGTTTCAAAGGTACAAATTCAACATTTTATACAAGGTTTGTCTGTAGAAAATTGGTTACAATTTTGACTTAATCCTGTGGTTGAAATTTCACCCTCAAAACAAGTGAACTTTAGATTTTTAAAAAAATCCTATGTATTTTACACACAGATTCCACGTCATACGTTGACAAATTACATTGAAACAGCGTTGATTCAACCAGTTTGTGCCCAGTGGGTTTGTTCTGCTTTTCTTTCTTTAGCTGTTGAGTTTAAATCCTACACAGTCTTGTGCATTGTCAGTAACGTGCTGAATTAAAATTCAGATTTTATGTCTGTCATAACTTCCTTTTTTTCCCCCCTGTTGTCTCTAGATGTTCCAAGGCCACCACCAGCCAAGCCTGGCCTGCAGTCTCTGTCCTCCGCTTACTTCCCTGGCTGAGAAGGAATGAAGCCAAGAACTACTGAAATGTCCACAACACACCACTGAATACAACAGTGACTAAGGAGGGTGACCTGTTAGACCAACCACAGATTATCACAGTACCTCCACCTATGTTCATGTTTTTAACCTGTGCTGTGTTTCCAAGTATTTATTAAAAATGATTTTTAAGATAACCAATCAATCGTAATTAAGCCACTTGATCCGTTTGCCAAATATATTTGTCGGTTGGTTTAAAAAAAAAATCACTGTCATCACGTCTTACTCGTAATTAGCATTGACATAACCAATAATGTCATCATGTTGCTCTGGGTGTTTTCACTTTTAACCCTGTTACATTTCAATTATAACTTTTAACACTCAATAGTACTCAAGTCCTGGATCGAATGACACTTGAGCCAGTGTGAAAATGTTCAAGTGTTCCCCAAGAAAAGCTGCCGTCTGTTTACATGGTGCAACAATGATAAAAGATACCTTTTCAATGGTTAACATGTACATGCTAATCGCAAGTCATCACCAGCTTATTGATGAACAGATGCTCAACCAACCATCACTATGGTTATTCCACCACAGATTGATTGCTACTGAAGTGTTTGCTGTGTAAAAACTGTACATATGGGTGTATGAAATTAATAATTAATGTGTATATCTGTAGATTAAAGTTTTGTTTTCAGAATCTCAAAGTAGTCAAGTCTCTGATCAACTAACTACTGTCGTGGAAATTCTTACACAGGGACTCTCGAAGTCAATCTTAAATGAATCATTGTTTATTGTCAGCGAGCTGGCGAGGTTCCAACAAACGTAATGCACCATAGTGAACGTCTGTCAGGAGCTCTAACGGGGCAGTCCCGTTAGTTCTCTTATATACTGCAGAAAAGTCACATTTGCATGATTTGGCTTATTCATAATTCATCATTAACGTTTGCTTCATTCATGTGACCAACCAATACTGGATCATGCATGTGACAGACCAATACCTCACGAGGCTTCTTCTCTAAGCTGAGACCTTGAAACTGAGATATCAAAACAAGGGTCTGGGCGTACTGCCAATATCAGTATTGCAGGGACTGATAGTGAGGGTTTGTTCAGTCAGTCACTTGCATGAACACAGAAAACGGTTATTAGAAAAGCACAAATGTATAAAATAGGAAAGCACCAACAAAAAATATAAACGCAACATGTAAAATGTGGCGCTGAAATAATCTCCGAAATTTTCCATACGCTCAAAAAGCTTATTTCTCTCAAATGCTGTGCACAAATGTGTTTACATCCCTGTTAGTGAGCATTTCTCCTTTGACAAGATAATCCATCCACCTGACAGGTGTGGCATATCAATAAGCTGACATTAGTTGCACTCAAACGGTGCCCACATAAAGCTGTCCCAACAGCAGAGCTTTCTTTTCAGCACCATGGAGTGAATCCCTACCACTGCTACACCTGGCTAATCAGCAGAGCCTTGTCTGGCAGCGAAACAGTTCATTCAGACTCATTTACTGCCTTAAAAAAAATAAAAACGCTGATATGGCTGACTTGCTTAAACAAATGTGGTTTCTACTGACAATTGAGATGTACAAACTATGGCATAAGGGAACGACGAGCGGATAAGAGGCAATCTGTAATTTCGATTAAGACATTCATGAGCGCGCTAGGACGGACGTAGTCAATATAACTATTTGTTCAGCACTTTTGAAATGTACAGCGACAGAATTCAGAACATGGGCCGTTCTTACAGTGTTCTCCCTGTACACCAAGTCAGAACCGTAGGATAAATAAAGGGGGCATATAAGCAGACAATGAAAGCTCGTACAATATTCGATGATTACGTTTCTCTAAAACAGCCAATAGGCTACATGTGCACCACCAAGTCAGAACAGTAGGTTAAGTTATGAGGGGGAAAGGGACCAAATTATTAGGGTTAGGCACAAGGGCTACTAACAGCTTACTACACAACATACATTTAGTATTACTTTCTAAACTACCGTATACAGTGAGGGAAAAAAGTATTTGATCCCCTGCTGATTTTGTACGTTTGCCCACTGACAAAGACATGATCAGTCTATAATTTTAATGGTAGGTTTATTTGAACAGTGAGAGACAGAATAACAACAAAAAAATCCAGAAAAACGCATGTCAAAAATGTTATAAATTGATTTGCATTTTAATGAGGGAAATAAGTATTTGACCCCTCTGCAAAACATGACTTAGTACTTGGTGGCAAAACCCTTGTTGGCAATCACAGAGGTCAGATCTTTCTTGTAGTTGGCCACCAGGTTTGCACACATCTCAGGAGGGATTTTGTCCCATTCCTCTTTGCAGATCTTCTCCAAGTCATTAAGGTTTTGAGCCTGACGTTTGGCAACTCGAACCTTCAGCTCCCTCCACAGATTTTCTATGGGATTAAGGTCTGGAGACTGGCTAGGCCGCTCCAGGACCTTAATGTGCTTCTTCTTGAGCCACTCCTTTGTTGCCTTGGCCGTGTGTTTTGGGTCATTGTCATGCTGGAATACCCATCCATGACCCATTTTCAATGCCCTGGCTGAGGGAAGGAGGTTCTCACCCAAGATTTGACGGTACATGGCGCCGTCCATCGTCCCTTTGATGCGGTGAAGTTGTCCTGTCCCCTTAGCAGAAAATAACCCCCAAAGCATAATATATCCACCTCCATGTTTGACAGTGGGGATGGTGTTCTCGGGGTCATAGGCAGCATTCCTCCTCCTCCAAACACGGCGAGTTGAGTTAATGTCAAAGAGCTGGATTTTGGTCTCATCTGACCACAACACTTTCACCCAGTTCTCCTCTGAATCATTCAGATGTTAATTGGCAAACTTCAGACGGGCCTGTATATGTGCTTTCTTGATCAGGGGGACCTTGCGGGCGCTGCAGGATTTCAGTCCTTTACGGCGTAGTGTCTTACCAATTGTTTTCTTGGTGACTATGGTCCCAGCTGCCTTGAGATCATTGACAAGACCCTCCCGTGTAGTTCTGGGCTGATTCCTCACCGTTCTCATGATCATTGCAACTCCACGAGGTGAGATCTTGCATGGAGCCCCAGGCCGAGGGAGATTGACAGTTCTTTTGTGTTTCTTCCATTTGCGAATAATCGCACCAACTGTTGTAACCTTCTCACCAAGCTGCTTGGCGATGGTCTTGTAGCCCATTCCAGCCTTGTGTAGGTCTACAATCTTGTCCCTGACATCCTTGGAGAGCTCTTTGATCTTGGCCATGGTGGAGAGTTTGGAATCTGATTGATTGATTGCTTCTGTGGACAGGTGTCTTTTATACAGGTAACAAACTGAGATTAGGAGCACTCCCTTTAAGAGTGTGCTCCTAATCTCAGCTCGATTACCTGTATAAAAGACACCTGGGAGCCAGAAATCTTTCTGATTGAGAGGGGGTCAAATACTTATTTCCCTCATTAAAATGCAAATCAATTTATAACATTTTTGACATGCGTTTTTCTGGATTATTTTGTTGTTATTCTGTCTCTCACTGTTCAAATAAACCTACCATTAAAATTATAGACTGATCATTTCTTTGTCAAAGGGCAAACGTACAAAATCAGCAGGGGATCAAATACTTTTTTCCCTCACTGTACATGTCTCCCTGGCATATTACATAATTTATGCAGCAGCATACAATACATTTTTGGGCTCACCTTGTGCTGTGCTCAATTAAACAGGAATGTGGCGCGGCGGTCCTTCTTGTGGGCAAATTTTGTCATCAAAGTCTGGCATTCTCTGGATTTATGGTGCTTTCAAGACAACTGGGAACACTTTTTTTTAAAACAAGGTCGAATCATGACGTCAGTGATCTTCAGGTCAGAGCGCTAGAAAGAGGCCCGGATTCCCAACTTGGAATTCCGAGTTGGATGACCGTTCAAAACTTATTTTCCCTGTCCCCCCAAGTTCCCAGTTGTCTTCAACTCTCTGAAGTCGGAGATGCTGGATGTATTCAACCTTTTATAGCCCATGGTGTTGAATATTTATCATTTTAAGCTTGGAAAAGAGACCCTTAAACCCAGACTTAGACCACACACCCACTACACTGAATAGCAGGCTAGTGATTGCTTTGCAACGCTTGCAGTTAGCCACTGATTCTTTCCAAACCACTCACTGTTGAATTTGCGATTTCCAATTTGTTGTGTAAAGTTTGTCCAATGGCCAATGAGCACCAATATGTTTTATCTATCATTTCTCTTCATATGACAAGGATTGAAAAGGATTTGCCAGTAGATTGTCGACTTGATTCATGATGATGACTGCTTGTTTAGCTTGCTAGCTAAGATTGAAAGTATGATGTTGACATGATCAGTCCAATCAAAGCTACAGTACATATAACGTGATTTGACGTAATTTTATCTGTGGCCAATGACCTTGAGCCTTCTTGGGATGGGCACTTCTAATGTAACTCTATGGCAGCACCCAAGAGGCTTGAATTTTCAAGCTCCCACCATAGATTTTGCGGTGACGTAGTGTCCCCGTGAGTGACAGAACACTGAGCCAATCACGGTACCAACCCCCTCACGCGCCGTATTTTCCGCTGGCTGCCCCACCACCACAGAAAGCACTGAGCTCTGCCCCACCTGCCCTGAATGATGGGTCGCCACTGGGCCTGCATACTCACCAGACATGTCACCCATTTGGGATGCTCTGGATCGACAGCGTGTTCCAGTTCCCGCCAATGACCAGCAACTTCGCACAGCCATTGAAGAGGAGTGGGATAACATTGTGTCGCATGAGGCAAATGGTCACACCAGATACTGACTGGTTTTTCGGATCCACGCCCTTACCTTTTTTTTTAAGGTATCTGTGACCAACAGATGCATACAGTGCATTCGGAAAGTATTCACACCCCTTCACACATTGTTACGTTACAGCCTTATTCTAAAACTGATTAAATTGTTTTTTCCCCCTCATTAATCTACATACAATACCCCATAATGACAAAGCAAAAACTGGTTTTTATAAATTTTTGCAAATGTATAAAGAAATAAAAACTGAAATATCACATTTACATAAGTATTCAGACCCTTCACTCAGTACTTTGTTGAAGCACCTTTGGCAGCGATTACAGCCTCGAGTCTTCTTGGGTACAAGCTTGGCATCCCTGTATTTGCGGAGTTTCTCCCATTCTTCTCTGCAGATCCTCTCAAGCTCTGGATGGGGAGCGTCGCTGCACAGCTATTTTCAGGTCTCTCCAGAGATCTTCGATCGGGTTCAAGTCTGGGCTCTGGCTGGACCACTCAAGGACATTCAGAGACTTGTCCCAAAGCCACTCCTGCGTTGTCTTGGCTGTGTGCTTAGGGTCGTTGTCCTGTTGGAAGGTGAACCTTCGCCCCAGTCTGAGGTCCTGAGTGCTCTGGAGCAGGTTTTCATCAAGGACCTCTCTGTACTTTGCTCCGTTCAGCTTTCCCTCGATCCTGACTAGTCTCCCAGTCCCTGCCACTGAAAAACATCCCCACAGCATGATGCTGCCACCACCATGCTTCACCGTAGGGATGGTATTGGCCAGGTGATGAGCGGTGCCTGGTTTCCTCCAGACGTGACGCTTGGCATTCATGCCAAAGAGTTCAATATTGGTTTCATCAGACCAGATAATCTTGTTTCTTATGGTCAGAGTCCTTTAGGTGCCTTTTGGCAAACTCCAAGCGGGCTGTCATGTGCCTTTTACTGAGGAGTGGCTTCCGTCTGGCCACTCTACCATAAAGGCCTGATTAGTGGAGTGCTGCAGAGGTGGTTGTCCTTTTGGATGGTTCTCCCATCTCCACGGAGGAACTCTGGAGCTCTGTCAGAGTGACCACCGGGTTCTTGGTCACCTCCTTGACTAAGGCCCTTCTCCCCCGATTGCTCAGTTTGGCCAGGTGGCCAAGGGTCTTGGTGGTTCCAAACTTCTTCCATTTAAGAATGACGGAGGCCACTGTGTTCTTGGGGACCTTCAATGCTGCAGAATTGTTTTGGGTACCCTTCCCCAGATCTGTGCCTCTACACAATCCTGTATCGGAGCACTACGGACAATTCCTTCGACCTCATGGCTTGGTTTTTGCTCTGACCTGCACTGTCAACTGTGGGACCTTATATAGACAGGTGTGTGCCTTTCCAAATCATGTCCAATCAATTGAATTTACCACAGGTGGACTCCAATGAAGTTGTAGAAACATCTCAAGGATGATCAATGGAAACAGGATCCACCTTAGCTCAATTTCGAGTTCTCATAGCAAAGGGTCTAAAAACCTGTTTTCACTTTGTCATTATGGGGTATTGTGTGTAGATTGATTAGGATTTTTTTAAATTATTGAATACATTTTAGAATAAGGCTGTAATGTAACAAAATGTGGAAAAAGTGAAGGGGTGTGAATACTTTCCAAAGGCACTGTATGTCTGTTCCCAGTCATTTAAAATTCATAGATTAGGGCCAAATGTATTTATTTCAATTTACTGATTTCCTTTATATGAATTGTAACTCAGTAAAATCTTTTAAACTGTTGCATTTATATTTTTGTTCAGCTGGTTTGTCATCTTCAAACTGAGAAGTTGATATGCATCTTGTGGATTTCCTGAAAGTTCACAAAAAAAACATTTGAAAGATAAGAAATATAGCTTGAGGTTAAATGTTTTCTTGGTAAAATAACTGCCTGCAATGTGTCCATCTCACCCGTCGTCAAATAGTCTGCTGCCCAACACAGTATCACTTGAAAACAAACATACAAAAATAGTGTGTATCCCATCTGATATAGTGTACAACTCAAGGTTATGGGCAGAACCCTAAAATGCATTGACTACCAGATTCTTTAACTACAGTACAGACTTGTCATATTGGTTTGGATTTGGTCAATGTTCCATTCCCCTAAAACAGCACAAGTTTCCCAGTCATAAATCCACCATACATCAAAATATTCCACTTTATTGAAATGCATGGTTCTATACTTCATGTATATTTACAAGGTCAGTCAACAATTGAATGTTTAAAAGGTTGAAATTATAAAGCAGCAAAACAATATTACAACAATACAAGGAAAAGAAAACAGCATACAGTATTTCAAGAAATTGCAATGTTTTACAGAACACCAACTATAAATAACTAGAGCACACAACTAATATTTCACAACTTTCATGATTCAATATGTACTTTCTTTTGGTATTTGGTCAATTAGCAAGTTAAAACAAGAGAGTATGTTTTTACAAGTGAAATGGTTTATAGAAGGCCACTGGAGATGGATCTACAGATTCCGTAACTATGCAATGTGTTGGCTGAAGACAAGATATTTTAAAAGGCAAACCCTTCTTGTATGATAATTTTCTGTAACTGTACGATCCATACATGTCAGGGACTTGGCCGTGTACATGTACAAATGAGAATAAAATACTAAAAATACCAAGCCAATCTGTCACACATTCCGTGATGTCAGAGAGAGCGATCAGGGGGAGATTCAAGATCTCATTGTGGTCCCGTCAAAAAGTAACACACCCCTACCCCCCCCCCAAACAGCATTTTCAAAGCCAAGGGAAGGCACCAGTCAGTCTGAAGAAGTGGTAGTAGGAATTCATATAGGCAGCAGTTTGATATGAGCGTCAAAATAAAGGTGCTTTAAAAATTCAGCTGTACCATTCCAAGTCCATTGCGTTTTCACATTCCATGGTTATCATGTGGATTAAGGCTTTTTATGCTGAGATCTGGGGAAATGCCAACTGGATTTCCGACTCGGCCCCGCAGTGTCATTTTCTCACACAGTTCCGTAAAGCTGAAGGCCCAATTCTAGAGGACTAACCAGTCTTTGTGATGCTCTTTTATCTTTCTAGGTTGTTTTTGTTGTGCAGACGCCCTCTTCTGATTGTGGAACACGCTGTGTTCAGAAACAGCCCTGTCCTACCAGGTGAATGTCCCTGAGTGAGCTATGCCCCTGTTCAATATCATCAAAACGGTTGAGGGAAGACAAAAAATGGTACAAGTTCAAGGAAAAACAAAACATAATTAAAATGAATAAATATAAGCCATTGCAAATAGTGCCTTTGGATAGAACTTTCTCTCAAAAACATATACTCCTATGTATACATATATAGTGGTAACTCTTAATATAGCTTTTAGATTGCTGTCTGTTATACCTATTGTGATGTCACGAGAGGCTGTGTCCTGGAGGGACGCTACATCCCCCTGAGGTGGCTGCAAACCCAGACAGCTATGGCTCCATCTGCTGGTATGGTCGGGAACTCCAACCCTCTATGGCCAATCTTCCCACGCAGCTGAAACCAATCAGGAGCTGATGAGCTGAAGGTTTGTTGAAGGGAAGAGACACAGTCTCCAACCTGGGCTCTCTGGAGGACAAGAGTGCTGCACGTCCACTTCCATGAGGAATATAAGGATTTGGAGATACTTACCTTTGGGAAATACTCACCTTTGGATATATGCACCTGTGGAAATACGTGTGGGACATTTGGAAGGACGTTTTGCTGGGTTGGCCACTAGCTGCAACGTGGAATACAGTAAGACTGGGGAAAAGTTATTTGAGCGAGGGAGAGTTATGATTTTGGATGTGGAAGAGACATCCCTGAACTGTTAACCCTTAAAGAGCCACCAGAGAACAGAATGGTGTTATACTTTCGTTAATTTCCCAAGACCTATAATAAAATCCTTGTTTTGTTTGAACCTTGTCTCCTTGCACTACTTGAGCAATCCCGCTGAAAGCTGTGTAGCCTCTCGTGACATCACAGATGGTGGAGAATACGGGCACGCTCAAGCGTTAATAGTGCATGTCAGAGGAGGATACCGAAGGTTTGATCACCCAGTTTCCCAAGTTGGCCGTAGGCTCCCCGCCGACTGAAATGGAGGACATATTGAAAGCCCTTGTTGCTGGCCAGCAAGCCCAGATGCAAGCAAACGTGGCTCTCTTGGAGGAGCAAAAGAAAGCCAACCTTCTGAAGGCAGAGGAATTGCAGTTGCAGAGACAGAGGGTGGTCCAAAATACCCGCCCAATAAAGGCAAGTGACTTTATATCTAAGATGGGAGCTACCGATGACATTGAGGCATACCTGCATGCATTTGAGGCCACGGCCACTAGGGAAGCCTGGCCCAAGCAACAGTGGGTTGGTCTGTTAGCCCCCTTTCTAACCGGGGAATCGCTGAATGCTGTCCGGGACCTGGGCCCTGACCAGGTTACTGACTATGATGCCCTGAAGTCTGAGATCCTCAGCAGATATGGACTCACAAAGTTTGGTATGGCCCAGCGCTTTCACAGCTGGACCTTCCAACCAGACCAACCTCCTCGGGGCGCAGATGCATGAACTTGTCCGAATCGCAAGGAAATGGCTGGATCCGCAGAGGAATACAGCAGCGGCGGTGGTGGAGGCCGTTGTGGTGGATCGTTACCTACGCGCCCTGCCTTATGAGGCAAAACGGTTCATCAGTCAACAGGCCTTGACCACGGCTGATCTGACCGTGGGAAGCTGTGGAAAAGTACCAGGCCACAGCGGAGATGCTGGAAATGCTTCGAAAAAGACCCCAGGAGTGCGGCCCCACCCCAAATGGGAAGAACCCGTCCCAAAGGACCCCAAGGTCTCGAACCCAGCCACGCCAGGACTTATCCCGGCCCAGGGGGAGCCAGAAACCAGGCGGGTCCAAGAAGAGTACACCAGGAGGGGGAAACTCGACAGTGTTACCGGTGTGGGGAGATGGGACATATCTCCTGGCAGTGTGGGAAACCAGCCGATGAACCTATGCCCACTGCGGAGTCCTCCAGCTCAGCACCCACACACCGTTTTGCCTCGCTCTTGGGAGTCGTAGATGGCGGCCCAGATCGACCCCCACCTGCCCGGTAACTGTGAATCACCATGATGTGGAGGCCTTACTGGATTCTGGTAGCCGGGCCACCCTGGTGCGTAAGGATTTGGTGGGCCCAACGTGTCTGACCCCGGGAAAGTCCTCCCAGTTTCCTGTGTCCATGGGGACACCAGAGAATACCCCATTACTGAACTTACAATGACCAGCACACGGGGAACCATACACACGACGGCGGGGGTGGTTGATTCCCTCCCCGTCCCTGTCCTAATTGGACGAGACTGCCCAGCCTTTTACCCACTCTGGAGAGAGTCTCAGGAGAGGATAACCCGAGTACCTCGGAAACGGAGAGGCAAGACTCATCCTGGGAAGGCTCCGTGCAATCCTCCGAGTTACTCACTCCCGCCCGGGCTCTGATAGGGATGGCAGGTGCCCAGACCGACACAGAGACGGAGCTACAGAATCTGGACAAAAGAACTGTCTGGTCTGAAGGGGACCGCTGGGAGGTATCGTTTGTTAAAGCAACAGTTAGACATGAAGACAGAAGAGTTAGATATCCTCCAGGCTAAACTCCAACAGAGCTCCTTCCTAAGCAACAGGAGGAGCTGGAGAGGCTGCGCAGGACCATCGAGGAGTGTGAGGAGACCCTGCGCAGTAGTAAGGGAGGTCCAGAAGAAGGCAGAGGAGAAGTACAAGGTGTTGGAGAACAAGATGAAGAATGCGGAGGCAGAGAGAGAGAAGGAACTGAAAGCTGCTCAACAGAAGCTAAACTCTGCTAAAACCAAGGCTGATGCGTTCAGTAAGAAACTCAAGGAGAGACAACAGGAGGCTGAGTCCCTGGTCCTAGAGTTGGAGGAGTTGAAGAGAGAGCAGTCTGGCAAGCACCACGGCAATGCGGACGCCCTCTCCCGGCGCGTGATGCCTTCTTCGCTGCCTTTACCCGACGAGGACGTCGGTCCCGAGGAGGGGGGATGTGTGATGTCACGAGAGGCTGTGTCCTGGAGGGACGTTACATCCCCCTGAGGTGGCTGCAAACCCAGACAGCTATGGCTCCATCTGCTGGTATGGTCGGGAACTCCAACCCTCTATGGCCAATCTTCCCACGCAGCTGAAACCAATCAGGAGCTGATGAGCTGAAGGTTTGTTGAAGGGAAGAGACACAGTCTCCAACCTGGGCTCTCTGGAGGACAAGAGTGCTGCACGTCCACTTCCATGAGGAATATAAGGATTTGGAGATACTTACCTTTGGGAAATACTCACCTTTGGATATATGCACCTGTGGAAATACGTGTGGGACATTTGGAAGGACGTTTTGCTGGGTTGGCCACTAGCTGCAACGTGGAATACAGTAAGACTGGGGAAAAGTTATTTGAGCGAGGGAGAGTTATGATTTTGGATGTGGAAGAGACATCCCTGAACTGTTAACCCTTAAAGAGCCACCAGAGAACAGAATGGTGTTATACTTTCGTTAATTTCCCAAGACCTATAATAAAATCCTTGTTTTGTTTGAACCTTGTCTCCTTGCACTACTTGAGCAATCCCGCTGAAAGCTGTGTAGCCTCTCGTGACATCACACTATATATAAGGAGCTCTCTGTCTTTGTGAAGAGGGGGGCGTCCAGCCTAAGTTGCCAGTGTTACACGTTTGAGTCCTGCAGTAGGGGCTCTTTGGCCTCCCCGGGCGGCCGCGGGCTGTTGGGGTGTCCGTGGGGCGAGCTGTGGTTCTTCCAGCTGCCGGGCCGGGGGCCCAGGTGGGTTTGCTCTGGTATGAAGAGTGCCACCAGGAGCGCTAGTAGCACTGAGCATGCTCCGAAGAGGAAGGGGCGGGCCAGGAATGATAGAACTCTGAGGAGAGAGGAGGAGGAAATAAAAGTTACAAATCTTTTTCCATACCTGAAGTGACAAAATTAGGAACATTTAACAAATTAGGGTTACACTTGTACAAAGTGTATTCATGAACAGTCATGTAAATACTTGATAACTAGTTAACATTAAATAGAGGGTTGTGGGGGCTAAGTGTGCATAGTGTCTAAATGATCATAGTAACTTAAGACAGGGATAGAACCTTGTTAAACTGTCTGATCATTTTTGAGGAGGTCTCCTGGCTGTGAAAACAAACCTTCAAAGTCTACGCTAACTAAGTCAAGTGTATTATCTGTCTGGTTCCGGTTGTGAGGTTTGATTGGGCCTGAAAATTCAAGCCCCGTCGGGTTCGGGCTAAAGATCTAAACAACAAGGTGGAGGAGCAGAAAGGTTGGGGTTGGGGTGTGGCGCTGGGGGCTAACCTGGGGGAGGAGCAGAAAAGGTTGGTTGGGGGGTGGGGGCTAACCTGTGGGAAGAGCTGAAAAGGTTGGGGTTGGGGAGCTGGGGGCTAACCTGTGGGAAGAGCTGAAAAGGTTGGGGTTGGGGAGCTGGGGGCTAACCTGTGGGAAGAGCTGAAAAGGTTGGGGAGCTGGGGGCTAACCTGTGGGAAGAGCTTAAAAAGGTTGGGGTTGGGGAGCTGGGGGCTAACCTGTGGGAAGAGCTGAAAAGGTTGTGGTTGGGGAGCTGTTGGCCAACCTGTGGGAAGAGGTGAAAATGTTGGGGTTGGGGAGCTGGGGGCTAACCTGTGGGAAGAGCTGAAAAAGTTTGGGTTGGGGAGCTGGGGGCTAACCTGTGGGAAGAGCTGAAAAGTTTGGGGTTGGGGAGCTGGGGGCTAACCTGTGGGAAGAGCTGAAAAGGTTGGGGAGCTGGGGGCTAACCTGTGGGAAGAGCTGAAAAGGTTTGGGTTGGGGAGCTGGGGGCTAACATGTGGGAAGAGCTGAAAAGTTTGGGGTTGGGGAGCTGGGGAGCTGGGGGCTAACCTGTGGGAAGAGCTGAAAAGGTTGGGGAGCTGGGGGCTAACCTGTGGGGAGAGCTGAAAAGGTTTGGGTTGGGGTGCTGGGGGCTAACCTGTGGGAGGAGCTGAAAAGGTGGGGGTGTGGCGCTGGGGGCTAACCTGGGGGAAAAGCTTAAAAGGTTGGTTGGGGGTGTGGCCCTCGGGGCTAACCTGGGGGAGGAGCTGAAAAGGTTGGGGAGCTGGGGGCTAACCTGTGGGAAGAGCTGAAAAAGTTGGGGAGCTGGGGGCTAACCTGTGGGAAGAGCTTAAAAGGTTGGGGTTGGGGAGCTGGGGGCTAACCTGTGGGAAGAGCTGAAAAGGTTGTGGTTGGGGAGCTGGGGGCTAACCTGTGGGAAGAGCTGAAAAGGTTGGGGTTGGGGAGCTGGGGGCTAACCTGTGGATGAGCTGGGGGCTAACCTGTGGGATGAGCTGAAAAGGTTGGGGAGCTGGGGGGCTAACCTGTGGGAAGAGCTTAAAAAGGTTGGGGTTGGGGAGCTTGGGACTAACCTGTGGGAAGAGCTGAAAAGGTTGGGGTTGGGGAGCTGGGGACTAACCTGTGGGAAGAGCTGAGGGCTAACCTGTGGGATGAGCTGAAAAGGTTGGGGAGCTGGGGGCTAACCTGTGGGAAGAGCTGAAAAGGTTTGGGTTGGGGAGCTGGGGGGCTAACCTGTGGGAAGAGCTGAAAAGGTTTGGGTTGGGGAGCTGGGGGCTAACCTGTGGGAAGAGCTGAAAAGGTTGGGGTTGGGGATCTGGGGGCTAACCTGTGGGAGGAGCTGAAAAGGTTGGGGTTGGGGGAGCTGGGGGCTAACCTGTGGGGAAGAGCTGAAAAGGTTGGGGAGCTGGGGGCTAACCTGTGGGAAGAGCTGAAAAGGTTGGGGAGCTGGGGGCCCAGCCCAGCGCACAGCCCTCCAGTGTGCTCGCCAGAGGTAGCCTGACTGCCATTAGGTACCGAGATGAGATCCTCAGACCCCTTGTGAGACCATATGCTGGTGCGGTTGGCCCTGGGTTCCTCCTAATGCAAGACAATGCTAGACCTCATGTGGCTGGAGTGTGTCAGCAGTTCCTGCAAGAGGAAGGCATTGATGCTATGGACTGGCCCGCCCGTTCCCCAGACCTGAATCCAATTGAGCACATCTGGGACATCATGTCTCGCTCCATCCACCAACGCCACGTTGCACCACAGACTGTCCAGGAGTTGGCGGATGCTTTAGTCCAGGTCTGGGAGGAGATCCCTCAGGAGACCATCCGCCACCTCATCAGGAGCATGCCCGGGCGTTGTAGGGAGGTCATACAGGCACGTGGAGGGCCACACACTACTGAGCCTCATTTTGACTTGTTTTAAGGACATTACATCAAAGTTGGATCAGCCTGTAGTGTGGTTTTCCACTTTAATTTTGAGGGTGACTCCAAATCCAGACCTCCATGGGTTAATACATTTGATTTCCATTGATAATTTTTGTGTGATTTTGTTGTCAGCACATTCAACTATGTAAAGAAAAAAGTATTTAATAAGATTATTTCATTCATCAGATCTAGGATGTGTTATTTTAGTGTTCCCTTTATTTTTTTGAGCAGTGTTTTTTTTGTTTATATTTAAGAGAAAAACATATGGGGGATTGGAAGTAATGCAGACAATTACATTGATGGAAGTTGCAATCTATCTGCAATATTAAAGCTGATCTACCCCCTAAAAAAATACATTTAAAAATGGAATTTTTACTAGGATTAAATGTCAGGAATTGTGAAAAACTGAGTTTAAATGTATTTGGCTGAGGTGTATGTAAACTTCCGACTTCAACTGTATATAGGCCTAAATAGTATCATTGACTATATATGACTTCTAAAGTATGGTTACATTTCATTTGCTCTGTTAAACCTACCCTTTGGACTTCGACACATACACAATCCATAGCTCAATTGTCTCAAGGCTAAAAAAATCCTTCTTTAACCTATCTCCTCCCCTTCATCTACACTGATTTGAAGTGGATTTAACAAGTGACCATAGCTTTCACCTGGTCAGTCTGTCATGGAAAGAGCAGGTATTCTTAATGTTTTGTACACTCTGTGTATAATATTGAAGATCTGTTGTTTCAAAGGTACAAATTCAACATTTTATACAAGGTTTGTCTGTAGAAAATTGGTTACAATTTTGACTTAATCCTGTGGTTGAAATTTCACCCTCAAAACAAGTGAACTTTAGATTTTTAAAAAAATCCTATGTATTTTACACACAGATTCCACGTCATACGTTGACAAATTACATTGAAACAGCGTTGATTCAACCAGTTTGTGCCCAGTGGGTTTGTTCTGCTTTTCTTTCTTTAGCTGTTGAGTTTAAATCCTACACAGTCTTGTGCATTGTCAGTAACGTGCTGAATTAAAATTCAGATTTTATGTCTGTCATAACTTCCTTTTTCCCCTGTTGTCTCTAGATGTTCCAAGGCCACCACCAGCCAAGCCTGGCCTGCAGTCTCTGTCCTCCGCTTACTTCCCTGGCTGAGAAGGAATGGAGCCAAGAACTACTGAAATGTCCACAACACACCACTGAATACAACAGTGACTAAGGAGGGTGACCTGTTAGACCAACCACAGATTATCACAGTACCTCCACCTATGTTCATGTTTTTAACCTGTGCTGTGTTTCCAAGTATTTATTAAAAATGATTTTTAAGATAACCAATCAATCGTAATTAAGCCACTTGATCCGTTTGCCAAATATTACGTTTGTCGGTTGGTTTAAAAAAATCACTGTCATCACGTCTTACTCGTAATTAGCATTGACATAACCAATGCTGTCATCATGTTGCTCTGGGTGTTTTTACTTTTAACCTGTTACATTTCAATTATAACTTTTAACACTCAATAGTACTCAAGTCCTGGATCGAATGACACTTGAGCCAGTGTGAAAATGTTCAAGTGTTCCCCAAGAAAAGCTGCCGTCTGTTTACATGGTGCAACAATGATAAAAGATACCTTTTCAATGGTTAACATGTACATGCTAATCGCAAGTCATCACCAGCTTATTGATGAACAGATGCTCAACCAACCATCACTATGGTTATTCCACCACAGATTGATTGCTACTGAAGTGTTTGCTGTGTAAAAACTGTACATATGGGTGTATGAAATTAATAATTAATGTGTATATCTGTAGATTAAAGTTTTGTTTTCAGAATCTCAAAGTAGTCAAGTCTCTGATCAACTAACTACTGTTGTGGAAATTCTTACACAGGGACTCTCGAAGTCAATCTTAAATGAATCATTGTTTATTGTCAGCGAGCTGGCGAGGTTCCAACAAACGTAATGCACCATAGTGAACGTCTGTCAGGAGCTCCTAACGGGCAGTCCCGTTAGTTCTCTTATATACTGCAGAAAAGTCACATTTGCATGATTTGGCTTATTCATAATTCATCATTAACGTTTGCTTCATTCATGTGACCAACCAATACTGGATCATGCATGTGACAGACCAATACCTCACGAGGCTTCTTCTCTAAGCTGAGACCTTGAAACTGAGATATCAAAACAAGGGTCTGGGCGTACTGCCAATATCAGTATTGCAGGGACTGATAGTGAGGGTTTGTTCAGTCAGTCACTTGCATGAACACAGAAAACGGTTATTAGAAAAGCACAAATGTATAAAATAGGAAAGCACCAACAAAAAATATAAACGCAACATGTAAAATGTTGGTCCCATGTTTCATGAGCTGAAATAAACAATCTCTGAAATTTTCCATACGCACAAAAAGCTTATTTCTCTCAAATGCTGTGCACAAATGTGTTTACATCCCTGTTAGTGAGCATTTCTCCTTTGACAATATAATCCATCCACCTGACAGGTGTGGCATAACAATAAACTGACATTAGTTGCACTCAAACGGTGCCCACATAAAGCTGTCCCAACAGCAGAGCTTTCTTTTCAGCACCATGGAGTGAATCCCTACCACTGCTACACCTGGCTAATCAGCAGAGCCTTGTCTGGCAGCGAAACAGTTCATTCAGACTCATTTACTGCCTTAAAAAAAATAAAAACGCTGATAGAACCCCTCTCCACTGGGGTTCTCTGCCTCTAACCCTGTTGCAGGGGCTGAGTCACTGGCTTGCTGGTGCTCTTTCATGCCGTCCCTGGGAGGGGTGCGTCACTTGAGTGGGTTGAGTTACTGACGTGATCTTCCTGTCTGGGTTGGCGCCCCCCTTGGTTTGTGCTGTGGTGGAGACCTCTGTGGGGCTATACTCGGCCTTGTCTCAGGATTGTAAGTTGGTGGTTGGGGATATCCCTCTAGTGGTGCGGGGGCTGTGCTTTGGCGGAGTGGGTGGGGGTTATATCCTTCCTGTTTGGCCCTGTCCGGGGTTTCTTCGGATGGGGCCACAGTGTCTCCGGACCGCTCCTGTCTCAGCCTCCAGTATTTATGCTGCAGTAGTTTATGTGTCGGGGGCTGGGGTTAGTTGGTTATACCTGGAGTACTTCTCCTGTCTTATCCAGTGTCCTGTGTGAATTTAAGTATGCTCTCTCTAATTCTCTCGTTCTCTCTTTCTCTCTGAGAACCTGAGCCCTAGGACCATACGTCAGGACTACCGGGCATGATGACACCTTGCTGTC
Organism: Coregonus clupeaformis; assembly: GCF_020615455.1. NCBI lineage: Eukaryota > Metazoa > Chordata > Actinopteri > Salmoniformes > Salmonidae > Coregonus > Coregonus clupeaformis. The sequence continues at coordinate 27,153,813 of NC_059202.1, forward strand.
CCCAGTCCGCCTGGCCTTGCTGCTATTCCAGTTTCAACTGTTCTGCCTGCGGCTCCGAAACCCCTACCTGTCCCAGACCTGCTGTTTTCAACTCTAAATGATCGGCTATGAAAAGCCAACTGAGAGACCTGAGCCCTAGGACCATACGTCGGGACTACCGGCCGTGGTGACTCCTTGCTGTCCCCAGTCCGCCTGGCCTTGCTGCTATTCCAGTTTAAACTGTTCTGCCTGCGGTTATGGAACCCCTACCTGTCCCAGACCTGCTGTTTTAAACTCTAATGATCGGAGAAAAGCCAACTGAGATTTATTCCTGATTATTATTTGACCATGCTTGTCACTTATGAACATTTTTGAACATCTTGGCATGGTTCTGTTATAATCTCCACCCGGCACAGCCAGAAGAGGACTGGCCACACCTCATAGCCTGGTTCCTCTCTAGGTTTCTTCCTGGGTTTTGCCTTTCTAGGGAGTTTTTCCTAGCCACCGTGCTTCTACACCTGCATTACTAGCTGTTTGGGGTTTTAGGCTGGGTTTCTGTACAGCACTTGAGATATTAGCTGATGTAAGAAGGGCTATATAAAATAAAATTGATTGATTGATTGATTGATTGATAGTGGCTGACTTGCTTAAACAAATGTGGTTTCTACTGACAATTGAGATGTACAAACTATGGCATAAAGGAAAGCCAGTGGCGGATAAGAGGCAATCTGTAATTTCGATTAAGACATTCATGAGCGCCTAGGACGGACGTAGTCAATATAACTATCTGTTCAGCACTTTTGAAATGTACAGCGACAGAATTCAGAACATGGGCCGTTCTTACAGTGTTCTCCCTGTACACCAAGTCAGAACTGTAGGATAAATAAAGGGGGCATATAAGCAGACAATGAAAGCTTCGTACAATATCTCGATGATTACGTTTCTCTAAACAGCCAATAGGCTACATGTGCACCACCAAGTCAGAACAGTAGGTTAAGTTATGAGGGGAAAGGGACCAAATTATTAGGGTTAGGCACAAGGGCTACTAACAGCTTACTACACAACATACATTTAGTATTACTTTCTAAACTACCGTATACAGTGAGGGAAAAAAGTATTTGATCCCCTGCTGATTTTGTACGTTTGCCCACTGACAAAGACATGATCAGTCTATAATTTTAATGGTAGGTTTATTTGAACAGTGAGAGACAGAATAACAACAAAAAAATCCAGAAAAACGCATGTCAAAAATGTTATAAATTGATTTGCATTTTAATGAGGGAAATAAGTATTTGACCCCTCTGCAAAACATGACTTAGTACTTAGTGGCAAAACCCTTGTTGGCAATCACAGAGGTCGATCTTTCTTGTAGTTGGCCACCAGGGTTTGCACACATCTCAGGAGGGATTTTGTCCCATTCCTCTTTGCAGATCTTCTCCAAGTCATTAAGGTTTTGAGCCTGACGTTTGGCAACTCGAACCTTCAGCTCCCCTCCACAGATTTTCTATGGGATTAAGGTCTGGAGACTGGCTAGGCCGCTCCAGGACCTTAATGTGCTTCTTCTTGAGCCACTCCTTTGTTGCCTTGGCCGTGTGTTTTGGGTCATTGTCATGCTGGAATACCCATCCATGACCCATTTCAATGCCCTGGCTGAGGGAAGGAGGTTCTCACCCAAGATTTGACGGTACATGGCGCCGTCCATCGTCCCCTTTGATGCGGTGAAGTTGTCCTGTCCCCTTAGAGAAAATAACCCCAAAGCATAATATATCCACCTCCATGTTTGACAGTGGGGATGGTGTTCTCTGGGTCATAGGCAGCATTCCTCCTCCTCCAAACACGGCGAGTTGAGTTAATGCCAAAGAGCTGGATTTTGGTCTCATCTGACCACAACACTTTCACCCAGTTCTCCCTCTGAATCATTCAGATGTTAATTGGCAAACTTCAGACGGGCCTGATATGTGCTTTCTTGAGCAGGGGGACCTTGCGGGCGCTGCAGGGATTTCAGTCGCTTTACGGCGTAGTGTGTTACCAATTGTTTTCTTGGTGACTATGGTCCCAGCTGCCTTGAGATCGATTGACAAGACCCTCCCGTGTAGTTCTGGGCTGATTCCTCACCGTTCTCATGATCATTGCAACTCCACGAGGTGAGATCTTGCATGGAGCCCCCAGGCCGAGGGAGATTGACAGTTCTTTTGTGTTTCTTCCATTTGCGAATAATCGCACCAACTGTTGTAACCTTCTCACCAAGCTGTTGGCGATGGTCTTGTAGCCCATTCCAGCCTTGTGTAGGTCTACAATCTTGTCCCTGACATCCTTGGAGAGCTCTTTGATCTTGGCCATGGTGGAGAGTTTGGAATCTGATTGATTGATTGCTTCTGTGGACAGGTGTCTTTTATACAGGTAACAAACTGAGATTAGGAGCACTCCCTTTAAGAGTGTGCTCCTAATCTCAGCTCGATTACCTGTATAAAAGACACCTGGGAGCCAGAAAATCTTTCTGATTGAGAGGGGGTCAAATACTTATTTCCCTCATTAAAATGCAAATCAATTTATAACATTTTTGACATGCGTTTTTCTGGATTATTTTGTTGTTATTCTGTCTCTCACTGTTCAAATAAACCTACCATTAAAATTATAGACTGATCATTTCTTTGTCAAAGGGCAAACGTACAAAATCAGCAGGGGATCAAATACTTTTTTTCCCTCACTGTACATATCTCCCTGGCATATTACATAAATTAAGCAGCAGCATACAATACATTTTTTGGGCTCACCTTGTGCTGTGCTCAATTAAACAGAGAATGTAGCGGCGGTCCTTCTTGTGGGCAAATTTTGTCATCAAATTCTGGCATTCTCTGGATTTATGGTGCTTTCAAGACAACTGGGAACACTTTTTTTTTAAAACAAGGTCGAATCATGACGTCAGTGATCTTCAGGTCAGAGCGCTAGAAAGAGGGCCCGGATTCCCAACTTGGAATTCCGAGTTGGATGACCGTTCAAAACTTATTTTCCCTGTCCCCCCAAGTTCCCAGTTGTCTTCAACTCTCTGAAGTCGGAGATGCTGGATGTATTCAACCTTTTATAGCCCATGGTGTTGAATATTTATCATTTTAAGCTTGGAAAAGAGACCCTTAAACCCAGACTTAGACCACACACCCACTACACTGAATAGCAGGCTAGTGATTGCTTTTAACGCTTGCAGTTAGCCACTGATTCTTTCCAAACCACTCACTGTTGAATTTGCGATTTCCAATTTGTTGTGTAAAGTTTGTCCAATGGCCAATGAGCACCAATATGTTTTATCTATCATTTCTCTTCATATGACAAGGATTGAAAAGGATTTGCCAGTAGATTGTCGACTTGATTCATGATGATGACTGCTTGTTTAGCTTGCTAGCTAAGATTGAAAGTATGATGTTGACATGATCAGTCCAATCAAAGCTACAGTACATATAACGTGATTTGACGTAATTTTATCTGTGGCCAATGACCTTGAGCCTTACTTGGGATGGGCACTTCTAATGTAACTCTAGCAGCACCCAAGAGGCTTGAATTTTCAAGCTCCCACCATAGATTTTGCGGTGACGTAGTGTCCCCGTGAGTGACAGAACACTGAGCCAATCACGGTACCAACCCCTACGCGCCGTATTTTCCGCTGGCTGCCCCACCACCACAGAAAGCACTGAGCTCTGCCCCACCTGCCCTGAATGATGGGTCGCCACTGGGCCTGCATACTCACCAGACATGTCACCCATTTGGGATGCTCTGGATCGACAGCGTGTTCCAGTTCCCGCCAATGACCAGCAACTCGCACAGCCATTGAAGAGGAGTGGGATAACATTGTGTCGCATGAGGCAAATGGTCACACCAGATACTGACTGGTTTTTCGGATCCACGCCCTTACCTTTTTTTAAGGTATCTGTGACCAACAGATGCTACAGTGCATTCGGAAAGTATTCACACCCCCTTCACACATTGTTACGTTACAGCCTTATTCTAAAACTGATTAAATTGTTTTTCCCCCTCATTAATCTACATACAATACCCCATAATGACAAAGCAAAAACTGGTTTTTATAAATTTTTGCAAATGTATAAAGAAATAAAAACTGAAATATCACATTTACATAAGTATTCAGACCCTTCACTCAGTACTTTGTTGAAGCACCTTTGGCAGCGATTACAGCCTCGAGTCTTCTTGGGTACAAGCTTGGCATCCCTGTATTTGCGGAGTTTCTCCCATTCTTCTCTGCAGATCCTCTCAAGCTCTGGATGGGGACGTCGCTGCACAGCTATTTTCAGGTCTCTCCAGAGATCTTCGATCGGGTTCAAGTCTGGGCTCTGGCTGGACCACTCAAGGACATTCAGGAGACTTGTCCCAAAGCCACTCCTGCGTTGTCTTGGCTGTGTGCTTAGGTCGTTGTCCTGTTGGAAGGTGAACCTTCGCCCCAGTCTGAGGTCCTGAGTGCTCTGGAGCAGGTTTTCATCAAGGACCTCTCTGTACTTTGCTCTGTTCAGCTTTCCCTCGATCCTGACTAGTCTCCCAGTCCCTGCCACTGAAAAACATCCCCACAGCATGATGCTGCCACCACCATGCTTCACCGTAGGGATGGTATTGGCCAGGTGATGAGCGGTGCCTGGTTTCCTCCAGACGTGACGCTTGGCATTCATGCCAAAGAGTTCAATATTGGTTTCATCAGACCAGATAATCTTGTTTCTTATGGTCAGAGTCCTTTAGGTGCCTTTTGGCAAACTCCCAAGCGGGCTGTCATGTGCCTTTTACTGAGGAGTGGCTTCCGTCTGGCCACTCTACCATAAAGGCCTGATTAGTGGAGTGCTGCAGAGGTGGTTGTCCTTTTGGATGGTACTCCCATCTCCACGGAGGAACTCTGGAGCTCTGTCAGAGTGACCACCGGGTTCTTGGTCACCTCCTTGACTAAGGCCCTTCTCCCCCGATTGCTCAGTTTGGCCAGGTGGCCAAGGGTCTTGGTGGTTCCAAACTTCTTCCATTTAAGAATGACGGAGGCCACTGTGTTCTTGGGGACCTTCAATGCTGCAGAATTGTTTTGGGTACCCTTCCCCAGATCTGTGCCTCTACACAATCCTGTATCGGAGCACTACGGACAATTCCTTCGACCTCATGGCTTGTTTTTTGCTCTGACCTGCACTGTCAACTGTGGGACCTTATATAGACAGGTGTGTGCCTTTCCAAATCATGTCCAATCAATTGAATTTACCACAGGTGGACTCCAATGAAGTTGTAGAAACATCTCAAGGATGATCAATGGAAACAGGATCCACCTTAGCTCAATTTCGAGTCTCATAGCAAAGGGTCTAAAAACCTGTTTTCACTTTGTCATTATGGGGTATTGTGTGTAGATTGATTAGGATTTTTTTTAAATTATTGAATACATTTTAGAATAAGGCTGTAATGTAACAAAATGTGGAAAAAGTGAAGGGGTGTGAATACTTTCCAAAGGCACTGTATGTCTGTTCCCAGTCATTTAAAATTCATAGATTAGGGCCAAATGTATTTATTTCAATTTACTGATTTCCTTTATATGAATTGTAACTCAGTAAAATCTTTTAAACTGTTGCATTTATATTTTTGTTCAGCTGGTTTGTCATCTTCAAACTGAGAAGTTGATATGCATCTTGTGGATTTCCTGAAAGTTCACAAAAAAAACATTTGAAAGATAAGAAATATAGCTTGAGGTTAAATGTTTTCTTGGTAAAATAACTGCCTGCAATGTGTCCATCTCACCCTGGTCGTCAAATAGTCTGCTGCCCAACACAGTATCACTTGAAAACAAACATACAAAAATAGTGTGTATCCCATCTGATATAGTGTACAACTCAAGGTTATGGGCAGAACCCTAAAATGCATTGACTACCAGATTCTTTAACTACAGTACAGACTTGTCATATTGGTTTGGATTTGGTCAATGTTCCATTCCCCTAAAACAGCACAAGTTTCCCAGTCATAAATCCACCATACATCAAAATATTCCACTTTATTGAAATGCATGGTTCTATACTTCATGTATATTTACAAGGTCAGTCAACAATTGAATGTTTAAAAGGTTGAAATTATAAAGCAGCAAAACAATATTACAACAATACAAGGAAAAGAAAACAGCATACAGTATTTCAAGAAATTGCAATGTTTTACAGAACACCAACTATAAATAACTAGAGCACACAACTAATATTTCACAACTTTCATGATTCAATATGTACTTTCTTTTGGTATTTGGTCAATTAGCAAGTTAAAACAAGAGAGTATGTTTTTACAAGTGAAATGGTTTATAGAAGGCCACTGGAGATGGATCTACAGATTCCGTAACTATGCAATGTGTTGGCTGAAGACAAGATATTTTAAAAGGCAAACCCTTCTTGTATGATAATTTTCTGTAACTGTACGATCCATACATGTCAGGGACTTGGCCGTGTACATGTACAAATGAGAATAAAATACTAAAAATACCAAGCCAATCTGTCACACATTCCGTGATGTCAGAGAGAGCGATCAGGGGGAGATTCAAGATCTCATTGTGGTCCCGTCAAAAGTAACACACCCCTACCCCCCAAACAGCATTTTCAAAGCCAAGGGAAGGCACCAGTCAGTCTGAAGAAGTGGTAGTAGGAATTCATATAGGCAGCAGTTTGATATGAGCGTCAAAATAAAGGTGCTTTAAAAATTCAGCTGTACCATTCCAAGTCCATTGCGTTTCACATTCCATGGTTATCATGTGGATTAAGGCTTTTTATGCTGAGATCTGGGGAAATGCCAACTGGATTTCCGACTCGGCCCCGCAGTGTCATTTTCTCACACAGTTCCGTAAAGCTGAAGGCCCAATTCTAGAGGACTAACCAGTCTTTGTGATGCTCTTTTATCTTTCTAGGTTGTTTTTGTTGTGCAGACGCCCTCTTCTGATTGTGGAACACGCTGTGTTCAGAAACAGCCCTGTCCTACCAGGTGAATGTCCCTGAGTGAGCTATGCCCCTGTTCAATATCATCAAAACGGTTGAGGGAAGAAAAAAAATGGTACAAGTTCAAGGAAAAACAAAACATAATTAAAATGAATAAATATAAGCCATTGCAAATAGTGCCTTTGGATAGAACTTTCTCTCAAAAACATATACTCCTATGTATACATATATAGTGGTAACTCTTAATATAGCTTTTAGATTGCTGTCTGTTATACCTATATATAAGGACTAAGGAGCTCTCTGTCTTTGTGAAGAGGGGGGCGTCCAGCCTAAGTTGCCAGTGTTACACGTTTGAGTCCTGCAGTAGGGGTTCTTTGGCCTCCCCGGGCGGCCGCGGGCTGTTGGGGTGTCCGTGGGGCGAGCTGTGGTTCTTCCAGCTGCCGGGCCGGGGGCCCAGGTGGGTTTGCTCTGGTATGAAGAGTGCCACCAGGAGCGCTAGTAGCACTGAGCATGCTCCGAAGAGGAAGGGGCGGGCCAGGAATGATAGAACTCTGAGGAGAGGAGGAGGAAATAAAAGTTACAAATCTTTTTCCATACCTGAAGTGACAAAATTAGGAACATTTAACAAATTAGGGTTACACTTGTACAAAGTGTATTCATGAACAGTCATGTAAATACTTGATAACTAGTTAACATTAAATAGAGGGTTGTGGGGGCTAAGTGTGCATAGTGTCTAAATGATCATAGTAACTTAAGACAGGGATAGAACCTTGTTAAACTGTCTGATCATTTTTGAGGAGGTCTCCTGGCTGTGAAAACAAACCTTCAAAGTCTACGCTAACTAAGTCAAGCGTATTATCTGTCTGGTTCCGGTTGTGAGGTTTGATTGGGCCTGAAAATTCAAGCCCCGTCGGGTTCGGGCTAAAGATCTAAACAACAAGGTGGAGGAGCAGAAAGGTTGGGGTTGGGGGTGTGGCGCTGGGGGGCTAACCTGGGGGAGGAGCAGAAAAGGTTGGTTGGGGGTGGGGGGCTAACCTGTGGGAAGAGCTGAAAAGGTTGGGGGTTGGGGAGCTGGGGGCTAACCTGTGGGAAGAGCTGAAAAGGTTGGGGAGCTGAGGGGATAACCTGTGGGAAGAGCTTAAAAAGGTTGGGGGTTGGGGAGCTGGGGGGCTAACCTGTGGGAAGAGCTGAAAAGGTTGTGGTTGGGGGAGCTGGCGGCTAACCTGTGGGAAGAGGTGAAAATGTTGGGGTTGGGGAGCTGGGGCTAACCTGTGGGAAGAGCTGAAAAGTTTGGGTTGGGGAGCTGGGGGCTAACCTGTGGGAAGAGCTGAAAAGTTTGGGGTTGGGGAGCTGGGGGCTAACCTGTGGGAAGAGCTGAAAAGGTTGGGGAGCTGGGGGGCTAACCTGTGGGAAGAGCTGAAAAGGTTTGGGTTGGGGGAGCTGGGGGCTAACATGTGGGAAGAGCTGAAAAGTTTGGGGTTGGGGAGCTGGGGAGCTGGGGGCTAACCTGTGGGAAGAGCTGAAAAGGTTGGGGAGCTGGGGGCTAACCTGTGGGAAGAGCTGAAAAGGTTTGGGTTGGGGTGCTGGGGGGCTAACCTGTGGGAGGAGCTGAAAAGGTGGGGGTGTGGCGCTGGGGGCTAACCTGGGAGAGGAGCTGAAAAGGTTGGGGGTGTGGCCCTGAGGGGCTAACCTGTGGGAAGAGCTGAAAAAGTTGGGGAGTTGGGGGCTAACCTGTGGGAAGAGCTTAAAAGGTTGGGGTTGGGGAGCTGGGGGCTAACCTGTGGGAAGAGCTGAAAAGGTTGTGGTTGGGGAGCTGGGGGCTAACCTGTGGGAAGAGCTGAAAAGGTTGGGGTTGGGGAGCTGGGGGCTAACCTGTGGGATGAGCTGGGGGCTAACCTGTGGGATGAGCTGAAAAGGTTGGGGAGCTGGGGGCTAACCTGTGGGAAGAGCTTAAAAAGGTTGGGGTTGGGGAGCTTGGGACTAACCTGTGGGAAGAGCTGAAAAGGTTGGGGTTGGGGAGCTGGGGACTAACCTGTGGGAAGTACTCAATAGTACTCAAGTCCTGGATCGAATGACACTTGAGCCAGTGTGAAAATGTTCAAGTGTTCCCCAAGAAAAGCTGCCGTCTGTTTACATGGTGCAACAATGATAAAAGATACCTTTTCAATGGTTAACATGTACATGCTAATCGCAAGTCATCACCAGCTTATTGATGAACAGATGCTCAACCAACCATCACTATGGTTATTCCACCACAGATTGATTGCTACTGAAGTGTTTGCTGTGTAAAAACTGTACATATGGGTGTATGAAATTAATAATTAATGTGTATATCTGTAGATTAAAGTTTTGTTTTCAGAATCTCAAAGTAGTCAAGTCTCTGATCAACTAACTACTGTTGTGGAAATTCTTACACAGGGACTCTCGAAGTCAATCTTAAATGAATCATTGTTTATTGTCAGCGAGCTGCGAGGTTCCAACAAACGTAATGCACCATAGTGAACGTCTGTCAGGAGCTCTAACGGGCAGTCCCGTTAGTTCTCTTATATACTGCAGAAAAGTCACATTTGCATGATTTGGCTTATTCATAATTCATCATTAACGTTTGCTTCATTCATGTGACCAACCAATACTGGATCATGCATGTGACAGACCAATACCTCACGAGGCTTCTTCTCTAAGCTGAGACCTTGAAACTGAGATATCAAAACAAGGGTCTGGGCGTACTGCCAATATCAGTATTGCAGGGACTGATAGTGAGGGTTTGTTCAGTCAGTCACTTGCATGAACACAGAAAACGGTTATTAGAAAAGCACAAATGTATAAAATAGGAAAGCACCAACAAAAAATATAAACGCAACATGTAAAATGTTGGTCCCATGTTTCATGAGCTGAAATAATCTCCGAAATTTTCCATACGCTCAAAAAGCTTATTTCTCTCAAATGCTGTGCACAAATTTGTTTACATCCCTGTTAGTGAGCATTTCTCCTTTGACAAGATAATCCATCCACCTGACAGGTGTGGCATATCAATAAGCTGACATTAGTTGCACTCAAACGGTGCCCACATAAAGCTGTCCCAACAGCAGAGCTTTCTTTTCAGCACCATGGAGTGAATCCCTACCACTGCTACACCTGGCTAATCAGCAGAGCCTTGTCTGGCAGCGAAACAGTTCATTCAGACTCATTTACTGCCTTTAAAAAATAAAAACGCTGATATGGCTGACTTGCTTAAACAAATGTGGTTTCTACTGACAATTGAGATGTACAAACTATGGCATTGGGGACGACAAGCGGATAAGAGGCAATCCGTAATTTCGATTAAGACATTCATGACGCGCTAGGACGGACGTAGTCAATATAACTATTTGTTCAGCACTTTTGAAATGTACAGCGACAGAATTCAGAACATATTTCGTTCTTACAGTGTTCTCCCTGTACACCAAGTCAGAACCGTAGGATAAATAAAGGGGCATATAAGCAGACAATGAAAGCTCGTACAATATTCGATGATTACGTTTCTCTAAAACAGCCAATAGGCTACATGTGCACCACCAAGTCAGAACAGTAGGTTAAGTTATGAGGGGGAAAGGGACCAAATTATTAGGGTTAGGCACAAGGGCTACTAACAGCTTACTACACAACATACATTTAGTATTACTTTCTAAACTACCGTATACAGTGAGGGAAAAAAGTATTTGATCCCCTGCTGATTTTGTACGTTTGCCCACTGACAAAGACATGATCAGTCTATAATTTTAATGGTAGGTTTATTTGAACAGTGAGAGACAGAATAACAACAAAAAATCCAGAAAAAAACGCATGTCAAAAATGTTATAAATTGATTTGCATTTTAATGAGGGAAATAAGTATTTGACCCCTCTGCAAAACATGACTTAGTACTTGGTGGCAAAACCCTTGTTGGCAATCACAGAGGTCAGATCTTTCTTGTAGTTGGCCACCAGGTTTGACACACATCTCAGGAGGGATTTTGTCCCATTCCTCTTTGCAGATCTTCTCCAAGTCATTAAGGTTTTGAGCCTGACGTTTGGCAACTCGAACCTTCAGCTCCCTCCACAGATTTTCTATGGGATTAAGGTCTGGAGACTGGCTAGGCCGCTCCAGGACCTTAATGTGCTTCTTCTTGAGCCACTCCTTTGTTGCCTTGGCCGTGTGTTTTGGGTCATTGTCATGCTGGAATACCCATCCATGACCCATTTTCAATGCCCTGGCTGAGGGAAGGAGGTTCTCACCCAAGATTTGAAGGTACATGGCGCCGTCCATCATCCCTTTGATGCAGTGAAGTTGTCCTGTCCCCTCAGCAGAAAATAACCCCCAAAGCATAATGTTTCCACCTCCATGTTTGACGGTGGGGATGGTGTTCTTGGGGTCATAGGTAGCATTCCTCCTCCTCCAAACACGGCGAGTTGAGTTAATGCCAAAGAGCTCGATTTTGGTCTCATCTGACCACAACACTTTCACCCAGTTCTCCTCTGAATCATTCAGATGTTAATTGGCAAACTTCAGACGGGCCTGTATATGTGCTTTCTTGAGCAGGGGGACCTTGCGGGCGCTGCAGCAGGGGCGGTGTGTTCATTAGGCGATATGGGCGACGCACTGCCAAACGGGAAAAGGAAGGGATTTTTTTTTCTAATCAATTATATCACGGCAACAGTAGTTATCAGTGTTCTAATCTAGACGTCTGATCTGCCACTAAATGTTCAATCAGGCTAAAGTCGTGCTTCAAGTGGCCCCCGCCCTTTTGGGGGCGATTTCAGTCAGGTTGAAAATCGCCCCAGAAGTCTGTCATAGCCTCTCATGTAAAATCTTTTTTTTTCAAATATCAGAGCTTTCAATACAATCTCTATGGGTTTCTGAGGGCTTGCACTTACGCGCTTTCGTCATACGTAACATAACCATGAACGTAACTAAGAAAAGAGCGGGTAGCAGCGCCAATCAATTCACGTACTACTATCAAAAGATGGCTAGCGTTCAGTGCAACTCGATTGTCTCTTTGAAAGAAGTTCACATCAAAGACCATTCAAAACGAGCTACTGGAGTGTATGCTAGCGGTCATGAGGGAACATATTGTGGAGGAGGTGAAGTCGGCGAACTTCGTAGCTATCCAAGCTGACGAGACCACGGACGTTTCTACACAGACACAGCTGGTGCTTGTGCTGAGGTACATAGATAGCAACCACAAAGTGCAGGAGCGATTTTTGAGTTCCTTCCCATCTCGGAATCAACCTCAGTCTCAATCGCCAGTGTGCTTTTGGAGAGACTGAACGGTCTTTTGCCGACGACGAGAAAGTCAAACTGTGGTGCACTGGCACTGTACCAGGTTCTCATGAGCTACAACCTCCAGGAGACGTTCTCTGAGACTGTGACTCTGTTGAACATCCTCATAACTACTCCCATGCCAACAGCTGAAGCTGAGAGATGTTTCTCAACTTTGACACGAGTTAAGACATTCCTGCGAAATTCAATGGGCCAGGAACGTCTGAATGCACTGGCCATGCTTTCCATGGAGAGGGAACTAGTCCTCAGCATGCCTGATTTCAATGAGAAAGTCATTGACCGCTTTGCTGCATTGAAAGAGAGAAGAGAACAGTTTCAGTACAAGTAATGTAGCCTCTCTCTCTCTTTGTCCCTCCCTGTCTGTCTCTTTAACACACAAACGCCCAAATCAGTTCACAGTTGATGTTGTTTAAAATAGTTATTTTTCATTTTTTTTTAAATAAAATAATCTGTTCATGTTCATTTTTACAAATCTATACAATTGGCCAGAATATGGTTGTTCATATTTACAAATCTATACAATTGGCCAGAATATGGTTGTTCATTTTTACAAAGCCATACAGATAGCTGTGTTTACCTTTTCTAGAAATTATTTTCAAATTCTGTTTTCAGGCAAAATGTCTATCACTGTTCATTTTCACAAATCTATACAAGAGGGCAGAATATGGAAGTCTATAAAAATGTCTTATTACCAATAACTTGCATCAATGTTTTCAGTAGCCTCTATCAAAAGCTCCTGCTTGCTTGTTGTGAATTATGCTCAGGTGCACATATTTCCAATTCAACCATGAGGCAAAATATGTGGTAAAAGCTCTTGTTGATCCTGCAATCTGAACAAATACCAAGATGCTGTATTTTCAGCTGATATTTCATTTGTTTATGGAAATGCATATTGTTTATGCAGTGTTGAGGAATGTGAAAGAACACCCTTGATTATTTTTACTGTGATAACTTATTTTGCTTTTGTAAGCCAACACTTTTGAGATCAGTCAATAAATGCTTCTGGCATTGATTTATATGCTGCCCCTGTCTTCATGTTGTTGCTGGACATATCTTTTTTTAAATGTGTGTAGGTCACCTAAATCATCAGAAAAATTGCCCCCCTGAGAATTTTTTTCAGGAGCCGCCACTGCGCTGCAGGATTTCAGTCCTTTACGGCGTAGTGTGTTACCAATTGTTTTCTTGGTGACTATGGTCCCAGCTGCCTTGAGATCATTGACAAGACCCTCCCGTGTAGTTCTGGGCTGATTCCTCACCGTTCTCATGATCATTGCAACTCCACGAGGTGAGATCTTGCATGGAGCCCCAGGCCGAGAGAGATTGACAGTTCTTTTGTGTTTCTTCCATTTGCGAATAATCGCACCAACTGTTGTAACCTTCTCACCAAGCTGCTTGGCGATGGTCTTGTAGCCCATTTCAGCCTTGTGTAGGTCTACAATCTTGTCCCTGACATCCTTGGAGAGCTCTTTGGTCTTGGCCATGGTGGAGAGTTTGTAATCTGATTGATTAATTGCTTCTGTGGACAGGTGTCTTTTATACAGGTAACAAACTGAGATTAGGAGCACTCCCATTAAGAGTGTGCTCCTAATCTCAGCTCGATTACCTGTATAAAAGACACCTGGGAGCCAGAAATCTTTCTGATTGAGAGGGGGTCAAATACTTATTTCCCTCATTAAAATGCAAATCAATTTCTAACATTTTTGACATGCGTTTTTCTGGATTATTTTGTTGTTATTCTGTCTCTCACTGTTCAAATAAACCTACCATTAAAATTATAGACTGATCATTTCTTTGTCAAAGGGCAAACGTACAAAATCAGCAGGGGATCAAATACTTTTTTCCCTCACTGTACATAGCTCCCTGGCATATTACATAATTTATGCAGCAGCATACAATACATTTTTGGGCTCACCTTGTGCTGTGCTCAATTGAACAGGAATGTGGCGCGGCGGTCCTTCTTGTGGGCAAATTTTGTCATCAAATTCTGGCATTCTCTGGATTTATGGTGCTTTCAAGACAACTGGGAACACTTTTTTTAAAACAAGGTCGAATCATGACGTCAGTGATCTTCAGGTCAGAGCGCTAGAAAGAGGCCCGGATTCCCAACTTGGAATTCCGAGTTGGATGACCGTTCAAAACTTATTTTCCCTGTCCCCCCCAAGTTCCCAGTTGTCTTCAACTCTCTGAAGTCGGAGATGCTGGATGTATTCAACCTTTTATAGCCCATGGTGTTGAATATTTATCATTTTAAGCTTGGAAAAGAGACCCTTAAACCCAGACTTAGACCACACACCCACTACACTGAATAGCAGGCTAGTGATTGCTTTGCAACGCTTGCAGTTAGCCACTGATTCTTTCCAAACCACTCACTGTTGAATTTGCGATTTCCAATTTGTTGTGTAAAGTTTGTCCAATGGCCAATGAGCACCAATATGTTTTATCTATCATTTCTCTTCATATGACAAGGATTGAAAAGGATTTGCCAGTAGATTGTCGACTTGATTCATGATGATGACTGCTTGTTTAGCTTGCTAGCTAAGATTGAAAGTATGATGTTGACATGATCAGTCCAATCAAAGCTACAGTACATATAACGTGATTTGACGTAATTTTATCTGTGGCCAATGACCTTGAGCCTTCTTGGGATGGGCACTTCTAATGTAACACTATGGCAGCACCCAAGAGGCTTGAATTTTCAAGCTCCCACCATAGATTTTGCGGTGACGTAGTGTCCCCGTGAGTGACAGAACACTGAGCCAATCACGGTACCAACCCCCCTACGCGCCGTATTTTCCGCTGGCTGCCCCACCACCACAGAAAGCACTGAGCTCTGCCCCACCTGCCCTGAATGATGGGTCGCCACTGGGCCTGCATACTCACCAGACATGTCACCCATTTGGGATGCTCTGGATCGACAGCGTGTTCCAGTTCCCGCCAATGACCAGCAACTTCGCACAGCCATTGAAGAGGAGTGGGATAACATTGTGTCGCATGAGGCAAATGGTCACACCAGATACTGACTGGTTTTTTCGGATCCACGCCCTTACCTTTTTTTAAGGTATCTGTGACCAACAGATGCATACAGTGCATTCGGAAAGTATTCACACCCCTTCACACATTGTTACGTTACAGCCTTATTCTAAAACTGATTAAATTGTTTTTCCCCCCTCATTAATCTACATACAATACCCCATAATGACAAAGCAAAAACTGGTTTTTATAAATTTTTGCAAATGTATAAAGAAATAAAAACTGAAATATCACATTTACATAAGTATTCAGACCCTTCACTCAGTACTTTGTTGAAGCACCTTTGGCAGCGATTACAGCCTCGAGTCTTCTTGGGTACAAGCTTGGCATCCCTGTATTTGCGGAGTTTCTCCCATTCTTCTCTGCAGATCCTCTCAAGCTCTGGATGGGGAGCGTCGCTGCACAGCTATTTTCAGGTCTCTCCAGAGATCTTCGATCGGGTTCAAGTCTGGGCTCTGGCTGGACCACTCAAGGACATTCAGAGACTTGTCCCAAAGCCACTCCTGCGTTGTCTTGGCTGTGTGCTTAGGGGTCGTTGTCCTGTTGGAAGGTGAACCTTCGCCCCAGTCTGAGGTCCTGAGTGCTCTGGAGCAGGTTTTCATCAAGGACCTCTCTGTACTTTGCTCCGTTCAGCTTTCCCTCGATCCTGACTAGTCTCCCAGTCCCTGCCACTGAAAAACATCCCCACAGCATGATGCTGCCACCACCATGCTTCACCGTAGGGATGGTATTGGCCAGGTGATGAGCGGTGCCTGGTTTCCTCCAGACGTGACGCTTGGCATTCATGCCAAAGAGTTCAATATTGGTTTCATCAGACCAGATAATCTTGTTTCTTATGGTCAGAGTCCTTTAGGTGCCTTTTGGCAAACTCCAAGCGGGCTGTCATGTGCCTTTTACTGAGGAGTGGCTTCCGTCTGGCCACTCTACCATAAAGGCCTGATTAGTGGAGTGCTGCAGAGGTGGTTGTCCTTTTGGATGGTTCTCCCATCTCCACGGAGGAACTCTGGAGCTCTGTCAGAGTGACCACCGGGTTCTTGGTCACCTCCTTGACTAAGGCCCTTCTCCCCCGATTGCTCAGTTTGGCCAGGTGGCCAAGGGTCTTGGTGGTTCCAAACTTCTTCCATTTAAGAATGACGGAGGCCACTGTGTTCTTGGGGACCTTCAATGCTGCAGAATTGTTTTGGGTACCCTTCCCCAGATCTGTGCCTCTACACAATCCTGTATCGGAGCACTACGGACAATTCCTTCGACCTCATGGCTTGGTTTTTGCTCTGACCTGCACTGTCAACTGTGGGACCTTATATAGACAGGTGTGTGCCTTTCCAAATCATGTCCAATCAATTGAATTTACCACAGGTGGACTCCAATGAAGTTGTAGAAACATCTCAAGGATGATCAATGGAAACAGGATCCACCTTAGCTCAATTTCGAGTCTCATAGCAAAGGGTTTAAAAACCTGTTTTCACTTTGTCATTATGGGGTATTGTGTGTAGATTGATTAGGATTTTTTTTAAATTATTGAATACATTTTAGAATAAGGCTGTAATGTAACAAAATGTGGAAAAAGTGAAGGGGTGTGAATACTTTCCAAAGGCACTGTATGTCTGTTCCCAGTCATTTAAAATTAATAGATTAGGGCCAAATGTATTTATTTCAATTTACTGATTTCCTTTATATGAATTGTAACTCAGTAAAATCTTTTAAACTGTTGCATTTATATTTTTGTTCAGCTGGTTTGTCATCTTCAAACTGAGAAGTTGATATGCATCTTGTGGATTTCCTGAAAGTTCACAAAAAAAACATTTGAAAGATAAGAAATATAGCTTGAGGTTAAATGTTTTCTTGGTAAAATAACTGCCTGCAATGTGTCCATCTCACCCGTCGTCCAACACAGTATCACTTGAAAACAAACATACAAAAATAGTGTGTATCCCATCTGATATAGTGTACAACTCAAGGTTATGGGCAGAACCCTAAAATGCATTGACTACCAGATTCTTTAACTACAGTACAGACTTGTCATATTGGTTTGGATTTGGTCAATGTTCCATTCCCCTAAAACAGCACAAGTTTCCCAGTCATAAATCCACCATACATCAAAATATTCCACTTTATTGAAATGCATGGTTCTATACTTCATGTATATTTACAAGGTCAGTCAACAATTGAATGTTTAAAAGGTTGAAATTATAAAGCAGCAAAACAATATTACAACAATACAAGGAAAAGAAAAACAGCATACAGTATTTCAAGAAATTGCAATGTTTTACAGAACACCAACTATAAATAACTAGAGCACACAACTAATATTTCACAACTTTCATGATTCAATATGTACTTTCTTTTGGTATTTGGTCAATTAGCAAGTTAAAACAAGAGAGTATGTTTTTACAAGTGAAATGGTTTATAGAAGGCCACTGGAGATGGATCTACAGATTCCGTAACTATGCAATGTGTTGGCTGAAGAAAAGATATTTTAAAAGGCAAACCCTTCTTGTATGATAATTTTCTGTAACTGTACGATCCATACATGTCAGGGACTTGGCCGTGTACATGTACAAATGAGAATAAAATACTAAAAATACCAAGCCAATCTGTCACACATTCCGTGATGTCAGAGAGAGCGATCAGGGGGAGATTCAAGATCTCATTGTGGTCCCGTCAAAAAGTAACACACCCCTACCCCCAAACAGCATTTTCAAAGCCAGGGAAGGCACCAGTCGAAGTGGTAGTAGGAATTCATATAGGCAGCAGTTTGATATGAGCGTCAAAATAAAGGTGCTTTAAAAATTCAGCTGTACCATTCCAAGTCCATTGCGTTTTCACATTCCATGGTTATCATGTGGATTAAGGCTTTTTATGCTGAGATCTGGGGAAATGCCAACTGGATTTCGACTCGGCCCCGCAGTGTCATTTTCTCACACAGTTCCGTAAAGCTGAAGGCCCAATTCTAGAGGACTAACCAGTCTTTGTGATGCTCTTTTATCTTTCTAGGTTGTTTTTGTTGTGCAGACGCCCTCTTCTGATTGTGGAACACGCTGTGTTCAGAAACAGCCCTGTCCTACCAGGTGAATGTCCCTGAGTGAGCTATGCCCCTGTTCAATATCATCAAAACGGTTGAGGGAAGACAAAAAATGGTACAAGTTCAAGGAAAAACAAAACATAATTAAAATGAATAAATATAAGCCATTGCAAATAGTGCCTTTGGATAGAACTTTCTCTCAAAAACATATACTCCTATGTATACATATATAGTGGTAACTCTTAATATAGCTTTTAGATTGCTGTCTGTTATACCTATATATAAGGAGCTCTCTGTCTTTGTGAAGAGGGGGGCGTCCAGCCTAAGTTGCCAGTGTTACACGTTTGAGTCCTGCAGTAGGGGCTCTTTGGCCTCCCGGGCGGCCGCGGGCTGTTGGGGTGTCCGTGGGGCGAGCTGTGGTTCTTCCAGCTGCCGGGCCGGGGGCCCAGGTGGGTTTGCTCTGGTATGAAGAGTGCCACCAGGAGCGCTAGTAGCACTGAGCATGCTCCGAAGAGGAAGGGCGGGCCAGGAATGATAGAACTCTGAGGAGAGTAGGAGGAAATAAAAGTTACAAATCTTTTTCCATACCTGAAGTGACAAAATTAGGAACATTTAACAAATTAGGGTTACACTTGTACAAAGTGTATTCATGAACAGTCATGTAAATACTTGATAACTAGTTAACATTAAATAGAGGGTTATGGGGGCTAAGTGTGCATAGTGTCTAAATGATCATAGTAACTTAAGACAGGGATAGAACCTTGTTAAACTGTCTGATCATTTTTGAGGAGGTCTCCTGGCTGTGAAAACAAACCTTCAAAGTCTACGCTAACTAAGTCAAGCGTATTATCTGTCTGGTTCCGGTTGTGAGGTTTGATTGGGCCTGAAAATTCAAGCCCCGTCGGGTTCGGGCTAAAGATCTAAACAACAAGGTGGAGGAGCAGAAAGGTTGGGGTTGGGGGTGTGGCGCTGGGGGCTAACCTGGGGGAGGAGCAGAAAAGGTTGGTTGGGGGTGGGGGCTAACCTGTGGGAAGAGCTGAAAAGTTTGGGGTTGGGGAGCTGGGGGCTAACCTGTGGGAAGAGCTGAAAAGGGTTGGGGAGCTGGGGCTAACCTGTGGGAAGAGCTGAAAAGGTTTGGGTTGGGGAGCTGGGGGCTAACATGTGGGAAGAGCTGAAAAGTTTGGGGTTGGGGAGCTGGGGGCTAACATGTGGGAAGAGCTGAAAAGTTTGGGGTTGGGGAGCTGGGGGCTAACATGTGGGAAGAGCTGAAAAGGTTTGGGTTGGGGAGCTGGGGGCTAACATGTGGGAAGAGCTGAAAAGTTTGGGGGTGTGGCGCTGGGGGCTAACCTGGGAGAGGAGCTGAAAAGGTTGGGGGGTGTGGCCCTGGAGGCTAACCTGGGGGAAAAGCTTAAAAGGTTGGTTGGGGGTGTGGCCCTCGGGGCTAACCTGGGGGAGGAGCTGAAAAGGTTGGGGAGCTGGGGGCTAACCTGTGGGAAGAGCTGAAAAAGTTGGGGAGCTGGGGGCTAACCTGTGGGAAGAGCTTAAAAGGTTGGGGTTGGGGAGCTGGGGGCTAACCTGTGGGATGAGCTGGGGGCTAACCTGTGGGATGAGCTGAAAAGGTTGGGGAGCTGGGGGCTAACCTGTGGGAAGAGCTTAAAAAGGTTGGGGTTGGGGAGCTTGGGACTAACCTGTGGGAAGAGCTGAAAAGGTTGGGGTTGGGGAGCTGGGGACTAACCTGTGGGAAGAGCTGAGGGCTAACCTGTGGGATGAGCTGAAAAGGTTGGGGAGCTGGGGGCTAACCTGTGGGAAGAGCTGAAAAGGTTGGGGTTGGGGATCTGGGGGCTAACCTGTGGGAGGAGCTGAAAAGGTTGGGGTTGGGGAGACTGGGGGCTAACCTGTGGGGAGAGCTGAAAAGGTTGGGGGAGCTGGGGGCTAACCTGTGGGAAGAGCTGAAAAGGTTGGGGGAGCTGGGGGCCCAGCCCAGCGCACAGCCCTCCATGTGCTCGCCAGAGGTAGCCTGACTGCCATTAGGTACCGAGATGAGATCCTCAGACCCCTTGTGAGCAGACCATATGCTGGTGCGGTTGGCCCTGGGTTCCTCCTAATGCAAGACAATGCTAGACCTCATGTGGCTGGAGTGTGTCAGCAGTTCCTGCAAGAGGAAGGCATTGATGCTATGGACTGGCCCGCCCGTTCCCCAGACCTGAATCCAATTGAGCACATCTGGGACATCATGTCTCGCTCCATCCACCAACGCCACGTTGCACCACAGACTGTCCAGGAGTTGGCGGATGCTTTAGTCCAGGTCTGGGAGGAGATCCCTCAGGAGACCATCCGCCACCTCATCAGGAGCATGCCCGGGCGTTGTAGGGAGGTCATACAGGCACGTGGAGGCCACACACACTACTGAGCCTCATTTTGACTTGTTTTAAGGACATTACATCAAAGTTGGATCAGCCTGTAGTGTGGTTTTCCACTTTAATTTTGAGGGTGACTCCAAATCCAGACCTCCATGGGTTGATACATTTGATTTCCATTGATAATTTTTGTGTGATTTTGTTGTCAGCACATTCAACTATGTAAAGAAAAAAGTATTTAATAAGATTATTTCATTCATCAGATCTAGGATGTGTTATTTTAGTGTTCCCTTTATTTTTTTGAGCAGTGTTTTTTTTGTTTATATTTAAGAGAAAAACATATGGGGGATTGGAAGTAATGCAGACAATTACATTGATGGAAGTTGCAATCTATCTGCAATATTAAAGCTGATCTACCCCCTAAAAAAATACATTTAAAAAATGGAATTTTTACTAGGATTAAATGTCAGGAATTGTGAAAAACTGAGTTTAAATGTATTTGGCTGAGGTGTATGTAAACTTCCGACTTCAACTGTATATAGGCCTAAATAGTATCATTGACTATATATGACTTCTAAAGTATGGTTACATTTCATTTGCTCTGTTAAACCTACCCTTTGGACTTCGACCCATACACAATCCATAGCTCAATTGTCTCAAGGCTAAAAATCCTTCTTTAACCTATCTCCTCCCCTTCATCTACACTGATTTGAAGTGGATTTAACAAGTGACCATAGCTTTCACCTGGTCAGTCTGTCATGGAAAGAGCAGGTATTCTTAATGTTTTGTACACTCTGTGTATAATATTGAAGATCTGTTGTTTCAAAGGTACAAATTCAACATTTTATACAAGGTTTGTCTGTAGAAAATTGGTTACAATTTTGACTTAATCCTGTGGTTGAAATTTCACCCTCAAAACAAGTGAACTTTAGATTTTTAAAAAAATCCTATGTATTTTACACACAGATTCCACGTCATACGTTGACAAATTACATTGAAACAGCGTTGATTCAACCAGTTTGTGCCCAGTGGGTTTGTTCTGCTTTTCTTTCTTTAGCTGTTGAGTTTAAATCCTACACAGTCTTGTGCATTGTCAGTAACGTGCTGAATTAAAATTCAGATTTTATGTCTGTCATAACTTCCTTTTTTCCCCCTGTTGTCTCTAGATGTTCCAAGGCCACCACCAGCCAAGCCTGGCCTGCAGTCTCTGTCCTCCGCTTACTTCCCTGGCTGAGAAGGAATGGAGCCAAGAACTACTGAAATGTCCACAACACACCACTGAATACAACAGTGACTAAGGAGGGTGACCTGTTAGACCAACCACAGATTATCACAGTACCTCCACCTATGTTCATGTTTTTAACCTGTGCTGTGTTTCCAAGTATTTATTAAAAATGATTTTTAAGATAACCAATCAATCGTAATTAAGCCACTTGATCCGTTTGCCAAATATTACGTTTGTCGGTTGGTTTAAAAAAAATCACTGTCATCACGTCTTACTCGTAATTAGCATTGACACAACCAATGCTGTCATCATGTTGCTCTGGGTGTTTTCACTTTTAACCCTGTTACATTTCAATTATAACTTTTAACACTCAATAGTACTCAAGTCCTGGATCGAATGACACTTGAGCCAGTGTGAAAATGTTCAAGTGTTCCCCAAGAAAAGCTGCCGTCTGTTTACATGGTGCAACAATGATAAAAGATACCTTTTCAATGGTTAACATGTACATGCTAATCGCAAGTCATCACCAGCTTATTGATGAACAGATGCTCAACCAACCATCACTATGGTTATTCCACCACAGATTGATTGCTACTGAAGTGTTTGCTGTGTAAAAACTGTACATATGGGTGTATGAAATTAATAATTAATGTGTATATCTGTAGATTAAAGTTTTGTTTTCAGAATCTCAAAGTAGTCAAGTCTCTGATCAACTAACTACTGTTGTGGAAATTCTTACACAGGGACTCTCGAAGTCAATCTTAAATGAATCATTGTTTATTGTCAGCGAGCTGCGAGGTTCCAACAAACGTAATGCACCATAGTGAACGTCTGTCAGGAGCTCTAACGGGCAGTCCCGTTAGTTCTCTTATATACTGCAGAAAAGTCACATTTGCATGATTTGGCTTATTCATAATTCATCATTAACGTTTGCTTCATTCATGTGACCAACCAATACTGGATCATGCATGTGACAGACCAATACCTCACGAGGCTTCTTCTCTAAGCTGAGACCTTGAAACTGAGATATCAAAACAAGGGTCTGGGCGTACTGCCAATATCAGTATTGCAGGGACTGATAGTGAGGGTTTGTTCAGTCAGTCACTTGCATGAACACAGAAAACGGTTATTAGAAAAGCACAAATGTATAAAATAGGAAAGCACCAACAAAAAATATAAACGCAACATGTAAAATGTTGGTCCCATGTTTCATGAGCTGAAATAAACAATCTCTGAAATTTTCCATACGCACAAAAAGCTTATTTCTCTCAAATGCTGTGCACAAATGTGTTTACATCCCTGTTAGTGAGCATTTCTCCTTTGACAAGATAATCCATCCACCTGACAGGTGTGGCATATCAATAAACTGACATTAGTTGCACTCAAACGGTGCCCACATAAAGCTGTCCCAACAGCAGAGCTTTCTTTTCAGCACCATGGAGTGAATCCCTACCACTGCTACACCTGGCTAATCAGCAGAGCCTTGTCTGGCAGCGAAACAGTTCATTCAGACTCATTTACTGCCTTAAAAAAAATAAAAACGCTGATATGGCTGACTTGCTTAAACAAATGTGGTTTCTACTGACAATTGAGATGTACAAACTATGGCATAAGGGAACGACGAGCGGATAAGAGGCAATCTGTAATTTCGATTAAGACATTCATGAGCGCGCTAGGACGGACGTAGTCAATATAACTATTTGTTCAGCACTTTTGAAATGTACAGCGACAGAATTCAGAACATGGGTCGTTCTTACAGTGTTCTCCTGTACACCAAGTCAGAACCGTAGGATAAATAAAGGGGGGCATATAAGCAGACAATGAAAGCTCGTACAATATTCGATGATTACGTTTCTCTAAAACAGCCAATAGGCTACATGTGCACCACCAAGTCAGAACAGTAGGTTAAGTTATGAGGGGGAAAGGGACCAAATTATTAGGGTTAGGCACAAGGGCTACTAACAGCTTACTACACAACATACATTTAGTATTACTTTCTAAACTACCGTATACAGTGAGGGAAAAAGTATTTGATCCCCTGCTGATTTTGTACGTTTGCCCACTGACAAAGACATGATCAGTCTATAATTTTAATGGTAGGTTTATTTGAACAGTGAGAGACAGAATAACAACAAAAAAATCCAGAAAAAAACGCATGTCAAAAATGTTATAAATTGATTTGCATTTTAATGAGGGAAATAAGTATTTGACCCCTCTGCAAAAACATGACTTAGTACTTGGTGGCAAAACCCTTGTTGGCAATCACAGAGGTCAGATCTTTCTTGTAGTTGGCCACCAGGTTTGCACACATCTCAGGAGGGATTTTGTCCCATTCCTCTTTGCAGATCTTCTCCAAGTCATTAAGGTTTTGAGCCTGACGTTTGGCAACTCGAACCTTCAGCTCCCTCCACAGATTTTCTATGGGATTAAGGTCTGGAGACTGGCTAGGCCGCTCCAGGACCTCAATGTGCTTCTTCTTGAGCCACTCCTTTGTTGCCTTGGCCGTGTGTTTTGGGTCATTGTCATGCTGGAATACCCATCCATGACCCATTTTCAATGCCCTGGCTGAGGGAAGGAGGTTCTCACCCAAGATTTGACGGTACATGGCGCCGTCCATCGTCCCTTTGATGCGGTGAAGTTGTCCTGTCCCCTTAGCAGAAAATAACCCCAAAGCATAATATATCCACCTCCATGTTTGACAGTGGGGATGGTGTTCTCTGGGTCATAGGCAGCATTCCTCCTCCTCCAAACACGGCGAGTTGAGTTAATGCCAAAGAGCTGGATTTTGGTCTCATTTGACCACAACACTTTCACCCAGTTCTCCTCTGAATCATTCAGATGTTAATTGGCAAACTTCAGACGGGCCTGTATATGTGCTTTCTTGAGCAGGGGGACCTTGGCGCTGCAGGATTTCAGTCCTTTACGGCGTAGTGTGTTACCAATTGTTTTCTTGGTGACTATGGTCCCAGCTGCCTTGAGATCATTGACAAGACCCTCCCGTGTAGTTCTGGGCTGATTCCTCACCGTTCTCATGATCATTGCAACTCCACGAGGTGAGATCTTGCATGGAGCCCCAGGCCGAGGGAGATTGACAGTTCTTTTGTGTTTCTTCCATTTGCGAATAATCGCACCAACTGTTGTAACCTTCTCACCAAGCTGCTTGGCGATGGTCTTGTAGCCCATTTCCAGCCTTGTGTAGGTCTACAATCTTGTCCCTGACATCCTTGGAGAGCTCTTTGATCTTGGCCATGGTGGAGAGTTTGGAATCTGATTGATTGATTGCTTCTGTGGACAGGTGTCTTTTATACAGGTAACAAACTGAGATTAGGAGCACTCCTTAAGAGTGTGCTCCTAATCTCAGCTCGATTACCTGTATAAAAGACACCTGGGAGCCAGAAATCTTTCTGATTGAGAGGGGTCAAATACTTATTTCCCTCATTAAAATGCAAATCAATTTATAACATTTTTGACATGCGTTTTTCTGGATTATTTTGTTGTTATTCTGTCTCTCACTGTTCAAATAAACCTACCATTAAAATTATAGACTGATCATTTCTTTGTCAAAGGGCAAACGTACAAAATCAGCAGGGGATCAAATACTTTTTTTCCCTCACTGTACATATCTCCCTGGCATATTACATAATTTATGCAGCAGCATACAATACATTTTGGGCTCACCTTGTGCTGTGCTCAATTAACAGGAATGTGGCGCGGCGGTCCTTCTTGTGGGCAAATTTTGTCATCAAAGTCTGGCATTCTCTGGATTTATGGTGCTTTCAAGACAACTGGGAACACTTTTTTTTAAAACAAGGTCGAATCATGACGTCAGTGATCTTCAGGTCAGAGCGCTAGAAAGAGGCCCGGATTCCCAACTTGGAATTCCGAGTTGGATGACCGTTCAAAACTTATTTTCCCTGTCCCCCCCAAGTTCCCAGTTGTCTTCAACTCTCTGAAGTCGGAGATGCTGGATGTATTCAACCTTTTATAGCCCATGGTGTTGAATATTTATCATTTTAAGCTTGGAAAAGAGACCCTTAAACCCAGACTTAGACCACACACCCACTACACTGAATAGCAGGCTAGTGATTGCTTTGCAACGCTTGCAGTTAGCCACTGATTCTTTCCAAACCACTCACTGTTGAATTTGCGATTTCCAATTTGTTGTGTAAAGTTTGTCCAATGGCCAATGAGCACCAATATGTTTTATCTATCATTTCTCTTCATATGACAAGGATTGAAAAGGATTTGCCAGTAGATTGTCGACTTGATTCATGATGATGACTGCTTGTTTAGCTTGCTAGCTAAGATTGAAAGTATGATGTTGACATGATCAGTCCAATCAAAGCTACAGTACATATAACGTGATTTGACGTAATTTTATCTGTGGCCAATGACCTTGAGCCTTCTTGGGATGGGCACTTCTAATGTAACTCTATGGCAGCACCCAAGAGGCTTGAATTTTCAAGCTCCCACCATAGATTTTGCGGTGACGTAGTGTCCCCGTGAGTGACAGAACACTGAGCCAATCACGGTACCAACCCCTACGCGCCGTATTTTCCGCTGGCTGCCCCACCACCACAGAAAGCACTGAGCTCTGCCCCACCTGCCCTGAATGATGGGTCGCCACTGGGCCTGCATACTCACCAGACATGTCACCCATTTGGGATGCTCTGGATCGACAGCGTGTTCCAGTTCCCGCCAATGACCAGCAACTTCGCACAGCCATTGAAGAGGAGTGGGATAACATTGTGTCGCATGAGGCAAATGGTCACACCAGATACTGACTGGTTTTTCGGATCCACGCCCTTACCTTTTTTTTAAGGTATCTGTGACCAACAGATGCATAAAGTGCATTCGGAAAGTATTCACACCCCTTCACACATTGTTACGTTACAGCCTTATTCTAAAACTGATTAAATTGTTTTTTCCCCCCTCATTAATCTACATACAATACCCCATAATGACAAAGCAAAAACTGGTTTTTATAAATTTTTGCAAATGTATAAAGAAATAAAAACTGAAATATCACATTTACATAAGTATTCAGACCCTTCACTCAGTACTTTGTTGAAGCACCTTTGGCAGCGATTACAGCCTCGAGTCTTCTTGGGTACAAGCTTGGCATCCCTGTATTTGCGGAGTTTCTCCCATTCTTCTCTGCAGATCCTCTCAAGCTCTGGATGGGGAGCGTCGCTGCACAGCTATTTTCAGGTCTCTCCAGAGATCTTCGATCGGGGTTCAAGTCTGGGCTCTGGCTGGACCACTCAAGGACATTCAGAGACTTGTCCCAAAAGCCACTCCTGCGTTGTCTTGGCTGTGTGCTTAGGGTCGTTGTCCTGTTGGAAGGTGAACCTTCGCCCCAGTCTGAGGTCCTGAGTGCTCTGGAGCAGGTTTTCATCAAGGACCTCTCTGTACTTTGCTCCGTTCAGCTTTCCCTCGATCCTGACTAGTCTCCCAGTCCCTGCCACTGAAAAACATCCCCACAGCATGATGCTGCCACCACCATGCTTCACCGTAGGGATGGTATTGGCCAGGTGATGAGCGGTGCCTGGTTTCCTCCAGACGTGACGCTTGGCATTCATGCCAAAGAGTTCAATATTGGTTTCATCAGACCAGATAATCTTGTTTCTTATGGTCAGAGTCCTTTAGGTGCCTTTTGGCAAACTCCAAGCGGGCTGTCATGTGCCTTTTACTGAGGAGTGGCTTCGTCTGGCCACTCTACCATAAAGGCCTGATTAGTGGAGTGCTGCAGAGGTGGTTGTCCTTTTGGATGGTTCTCCCATCTCCACGGAGGAACTCTGGAGCTCTGTCAGAGTGACCACCGGGTTCTTGGTCACCTCCTTGACTAAGGCCCTTCTCCCCCGATTGCTCAGTTTGGCCAGGTGGCCAAGGGTCTTGGTGGTTCCAAACTTCTTCCATTTAAGAATGACGGAGGCCACTGTGTTCTTGGGGACCTTCAATGCTGCAGAATTGTTTTGGGTACCCTTCCCCAGATCTGTGCCTCTACACAATCCTGTATCGGAGCACTACGGACAATTCCTTCGACCTCATGGCTTGGTTTTTGCTCTGACCTGCACTGTCAACTGTGGGACCTTATATATACAGGTGTGTGCCTTTCCAAATCATGTCCAATCAATTGAATTTACCACAGGTGGACTCCAATGAAGTTGTAGAAACATCTCAAGGATGATCAATGGAAACAGGATCCACCTTAGCTCAATTTCGAGTCTCATAGCAAAGGGTTTAAAAACCTGTTTTCACTTTGTCATTATGGGGTATTGTGTGTAGATTGATTAGGATTTTTTTAAATTATTGAATACATTTTAGAATAAGGCTGTAATGTAACAAAATGTGGAAAAAGTGAAGGGGGTGTGAATACTTTCCAAAGGCACTGTATGTCTGTTCCCAGTCATTTAAAATTAATAGATTAGGGCCAAATGTATTTATTTCAATTTACTGATTTCCTTTATATGAATTGTAACTCAGTAAAATCTTTTAAACTGTTGCATTTATATTTTTTGTTCAGCTGGTTTGTCATCTTCAAACTGAGAAGTTGATATGCATCTTGTGGATTTCCTGAAAGTTCACAAAAAAACATTTGAAAGATAAGAAATATAGCTTGAGGTTAAATGTTTTCTTGGTAAAATAACTGCCTGCAATGTGTCCATCTCACCCGTCGTCAGTCCAACACAGTATCACTTGAAAACAAACATACAAAAAATAGTGTGTATCCCATCTGATATAGTGTACAACTCAAGGTTATGGGCAGAACCCTAAAATGCATTGACTACCAGATTCTTTAACTACAGTACAGACTTGTCATATTGGTTTGGATTTGGTCAATGTTCCATTCCCCCTAAAACAGCACAAGTTTCCCAGTCATAAATCCACCATACATCAAAATATTCCACTTTATTGAAATGCATGGTTCTATACTTCATGTATATTTACAAGGTCAGTCAACAATTGAATGTTTAAAAGGTTGAAATTATAAAAGCAGCAAAACAATATTACAACAATACAAGGAAAAGAAAACAGCATACAGTATTTCAAGAAATTGCAATGTTTTACAGAACACCAACTATAAATAACTAGAGCACACAACTAATATTTCACAACTTTCATGATTCAATATGTACTTTCTTTTGGTATTTGGTCAATTAGCAAGTTAAAACAAGAGAGTATGTTTTTACAAGTGAAATGGTTTATAGAAGGCCACTGGAGATGGATCTACAGATTCCGTAACTATGCAATGTGTTGGCTGAAGACAAGATATTTTAAAAGGCAAACCCTTCTTGTATGATAATTTTCTGTAACTGTACGATCCATACATGTCAGGGACTTGGCCGTGTACATGTACAAATGAGAATAAAATACTAAAAATACCAAGCCAATCTGTCACACATTCCGTGATGTCAGAGAGAGCGATCAGGGGGAGATTCAAGATCTCATTGTGGTCCCGTCAAAAAGTAACACACCCCTACCCCCAAACAGCATTTTCAAAGCCTAGGGAAGGCACCAGTCAGTCTGAAGAAGTGGTAGTAGGAATTCATATAGGCAGCAGTTTGATATGAGCGTCAAAATAAAGGTGCTTTAAAAATTCAGCTGTACCATTCCAAGTCCATTGCGTTTTCACATTCCATGGTTATCATGTGGATTAAGGCTTTTTATGCTGAGATCTGGGGAAATGCCAACTGGATTTTCCGACTCGGCCCCGCAGTGTCATTTTCTCACACAGTTCCGTAAAGCTGAAGGCCCAATTCTAGAGGACTAACCAGTCTTTGTGATGCTCTTTTATCTTTCTAGGTTGTTTTTGTTGTGCAGACGCCCTCTTCTGATTGTGGAACACGCTGTGTTCAGAAACAGCCCTGTCCTACCAGGTGAATGTCCCTGAGTGAGCTATGCCCCTGTTCAATATCATCAAAACGGTTGAGGGAAGACAAAAAAATGGTACAAGTTCAAGGAAAAACAAAACATAATTAAAATGAATAAATATAAGCCATTGCAAATAGTGCCTTTGGATAGAACTTTCTCTCAAAAACATATACTCCTATGTATACATATATAGTGGTAACTCTTAATATAGCTTTTGGATTGCTGTCTGTTATACCTATATATAAGGAGCTCTCTGTCTTTGTGAAGAGGGGGGCGTCCAGCCTAAGTTGCCAGTGTTACACGTTTGAGTCCTGCAGTAGGGGCTCTTTGGCCTCCCCGGGCGGCCGCGGGCTGTTGGGGTGTCCGTGGGGCGAGCTGTGGTTCTTCCAGCTGCCGGGCCGGGGGCCCAGGTGGGTTTGCTCTGGTATGAAGAGTGCCACCAGGAGCGCTAGTAGCACTGAGCATGCTCCGAAGAGGAAGGGCGGGCCAGGAATGATAGAACTCTGAGGAGAGTAGGAGGAAATAAAAGTTACAAATCTTTTTCCATACCTGAAGTGACAAAATTAGGAACATTTAACAAATTAGGGTTACACTTGTACAAAGTGTATTCATGAACAGTCATGTAAATACTTGATAACTAGTTAACATTAAATAGAGGGTTGTGGGGGGCTAAGTGTGCATAGTGTCTAAATGATCATAGTAACTTAAGACAGGGATAGAACCTTGTTAAACTGTCTGATCATTTTTGAGGAGGTCTCCTGGCTGTGAAAACAAACCTTCAAAGTCTACGCTAACTAAGTCAAGCGTATTATCTGTCTGGTTCCGGTTGTGAGGTTTGATTGGGCCTGAAAATTCAAGCCCCGTCGGGTTCGGGCTAAAGATCTAAACAACAAGGTGGAGGAGCAGAAAGGTTGGGGTTGGGGGTGTGGCGCTGGGGGCTAACCTGGGGGAGGAGCAGAAAAGGTTGGTTGGGGGTGGGGGGCTAACCTGTGGGAAGAGCTGAAAAGGTTGGGGTTGGGGAGCTGGGGGCTAACCTGTGGGAAGAGCTGAAAAGGTTGGGGTTGGGGAGCTGGGGGGCTAACCTGTGGGAAGAGCTGAAAAGGTTGGGGAGCTGGGGGCTAACCTGTGGGAAGAGCTTAAAAGGTTGGGGTTGGGGAGCTGGGGGCTAACCTGTGGGAAGAGCTGAAAAGGTTGTGGTTGGGGAGCTGGCGGCTAACCTGTGGGAAGAGGTGAAAATGTTGGGGTTGGGGAGCTGGGGGCTAACCTGTGGGAAGAGCTGAACAAGTTTGGGTTGGGGAGCTGGGGGCTAACCTGTGGGAAGAGCTGAAAAGTTTGGGGTTGGGGAGCTGGGGGCTAACCTGTGGGAAGAGCTGAAAAGGTTGGGGAGCTGGGGCTAACCTGTGGGAAGAGCTGAAAAGGTTTGGGTTGGGGAGCTGGGGGCTAACATGTGGGAAGAGCTGAAAAAGTTTGGGGTTGGGGGCTGGGGAGCTGGGGGGCTAACCTGTGGGAAGAGCTGAAAAGGTTGGGGAGCTGGGGGCTAACCTGTGGGAAGAGCTGAAAAGGTTTGGGTTGGGGTGCTGGGGGCTAACCTGTGGGAGGAGCTGAAAAGGTGGGGGTGTGGCGCTGGGGGCTAACCTGGGAGAGGAGCTGAAAAGGTTGGGGGTGTGGCCCTGGAGGCTAACCTGGGGAAAAGCTTAAAAAGGTTGGTTGGGGGTGTGGCCCTCGGGGCACTGACGGGGGGGCAAAGGTTGGGGAGCTGGGGGCTAACCTGTGGGAAGAGCTGAAAAAGTTGGGGAGCTGGGGGCTAACCTGTGGGAAGAGCTTAAAAGGTTGGGGTTGGGGAGCTGGGGGCTAACCTGTGGGAAGAGCTGAAAATGTTGGGGTTGGGGAGCTGGGGGCTAACCTGTGGGAAGAGCTGAAAAAGTTTGGGTTGGGGAGCTGGGGGCTAACCTGTGGGATGAGCTGGGGGCTAACCTGTGGGATGAGCTGAAAAGGTTGGGGGAGCTGGGGGCTAACCTGTGGGAAGAGCTTAAAAAGGTTGGGGTTGGGGAGCTTGGGACTAACCTGTGGGAAGAGCTGAAAAGGTTGGGGTTGGGGAGCTGGGGACTAACCTGTGGGAAGAGCTGGGGGCTAACCTGTGGGATGAGCTGAAAAGGTTGGGGAGCTGGGGGCTAACCTGTGGGAAGAGCTGAAAAGGTTTGGGTTGGGGAGCTGGGGGCTAACCTGTGGGAAGAGCTGAAAAGGTTTGGGTTGGGGAGCTGGGGGCTAACCTGTGGGAAGAGCTGAAAAGGTTGGGGTTGGGGATCTGGGGGCTAACCTGTGGGAGGAGCTGAAAAGGTTGGGGTTGGGGAGCTGGGGGCTAACCTGTGGGAAGAGCTGAAAAGGTTGGGGAGCTGGGGGCCCAGCCCAGCGCACAGCCCTCCATGTGCTCGCCAGAGGTAGCCTGACTGCCATTAGGTACCGAGATGAGATCCTCAGACCCCTTGTGAGACCATATGCTGGTGCGGTTGGCCCTGGGTTCCTCCTAATGCAAGACAATGCTAGACCTCATGTGGCTGGAGGTGTGTCAGCAGTTCCTGCAAGAGGAAGGCATTGATGCTATGGACTGGCCCGCCCGTTCCCCAGACCTGAATCCAATTGAGCACATCTGGGACATCATGTCTCGCTCCATCCACCAACGCCACGTTGCACCACAGACTGTCCAGGAGTTGGCGGATGCTTTAGTCCAGGTCTGGGAGGAGATCCCTCAGGAGACCATCCGCCACCTCATCAGGAGCATGCCCGGGCGTTGTAGGGAGGTCTACAGGCACGTGGAGGCCACACACACTACTGAGCCTCATTTTGACTTGTTTTAAGGACATTACATCAAAGTTGGATCAGCCTGTAGTGTGGTTTTCCCACTTTAATTTTGAGGGTGACTCCAAATCCAGACCTCCATGGGTTGATACATTTGATTTCCATTGATAATTTTTGTGTGATTTTGTTGTCAGCACATTCAACTATGTAAAGAAAAAAGTATTTAATAAGATTATTTCATTCATCAGATCTAGGATGTGTTATTTTAGTGTTCCCTTTATTTTTTTGAGCAGTGTTTTTTTTGTTTATATTTAAGAGAAAAACATATGGGGGATTGGAAGTAATGCAGACAATTACATTGATGGAAGTTGCAATCTATCTGCAATATTAAAGCTGATCTACCCCCTAAAAAAATACATTTAAAAAATGGAATTTTTACTAGGATTAAATGTCAGGAATTGTGAAAAACTGAGTTTAAATGTATTTGGCTGAGGTGTATGTAAACTTCCGACTTCAACTGTATATAGGCCTAAATAGTATCATTGACTATATATGACTTCTAAAGTATGGTTACATTTCATTTGCTCTGTTAAACCTACCCTTTGGACTTCGACACATACACAATCCATAGCTCAATTGTCTCAAGGCTAAAAAATCCTTCTTTAACCTATCTCCTCCCCTTCATCTACACTGATTTGAAGTGGATTTAACAAGTGACCATAGCTTTCACCTGGTCAGTCTGTCATGGAAAGAGCAGGTATTCTTAATGTTTTGTACACTCTGTGTATAATATTGAAGATCTGTTGTTTCAAAGGTACAAATTCAACATTTTATACAAGGTTTGTCTGTAGAAAATTGGTTACAATTTTGACTTAATCCTGTGGTTGAAATTTCACCCTCAAAACAAGTGAACTTTAGATTTTAAAAAAAATCCTATGTATTTTACACACAGATTCCACGTCATACGTTGACAAATTACATTGAAACAGCGTTGATTCAACCAGTTTGTGCCCAGTGGGTTTGTTCTGCTTTTCTTTCTTTAGCTGTTGAGTTTAAATCCTACACAGTCTTGTGCATTGTCAGTAACGTGCTGAATTAAAATTCAGATTTTATGTCTGTCATAACTTCCTTTTTTCCCCCTGTTGTCTCTAGATGTTCCAAGGCCACCACCAGCCAAGCCTGGCCTGCAGTCTCTGTCCTCCGCTTACTTCCCTGGCTGAGAAGGAATGGAGCCAAGAACTACTGAAATGTCCACAACACACCACTGAATACAACAGTGACTAAGGAGGGTGACCTGTTAGACCAACCACAGATTATCACAGTACCTCCACCTATGTTCATGTTTTTAACCTGTGCTGTGTTTCCAAGTATTTATTAAAAATGATTTTTAAGATAACCAATCAATCGTAATTAAGCCACTTGATCCGTTTGCCAAATATATTTGTCGGTTGGTTTAAAAAAAATCACTGTCATCACGTCTTACTCGTAATTAGCATTGACATAACCAATGCTGTCATCATGTTGCTCTGGGTGTTTTCACTTTTAACCCTGTTACATTTCAATTATAACTTTTAACACTCAATAGTACTCAAGTCCTGGATCGAATGACACTTGAGCCAGTGTGAAAATGTTCAAGTGTTCCCCAAGAAAAGCTGCCGTCTGTTTACATGGTGCAACAATGATAAAAGATACCTTTTCAATGGTTAACATGTACATGCTAATCGCAAGTCATCACCAGCTTATTGATGAACAGATGCTCAACCAACCATCACTATGGTTATTCCACCACAGATTGATTGCTACTGAAGTGTTTGCTGTGTAAAAACTGTACATATGGGTGTATGAAATTAATAATTAATGTGTATATCTGTAGATTAAAGTTTTGTTTTCAGAATCTCAAAGTAGTCAAGTCTCTGATCAACTAACTACTGTTGTGGAAATTCTTACACAGGGACTCTCGAAGTCAATCTTAAATGAATCATTGTTTATTGTCAGCGAGCTGGCGAGGTTCCAACAAACGTAATGCACCATAGTGAACGTCTGTCAGGAGCTCTAACGGGGCAGTCCCGTTAGTTCTCTTATATACTGCAGAAAAGTCACATTTGCATGATTTGGCTTATTCATAATTCATCATTAACGTTTGCTTCATTCATGTGACCAACCAATACTGGATCATGCATGTGACAGACCAATACCTCACGAGGCTTCTTCTCTAAGCTGAGACCTTGAAACTGAGATATCAAAACAAGGGTCTGGGCGTACTGCCAATATCAGTATTGCAGGGACTGATAGTGAGGGTTTGTTCAGTCAGTCACTTGCATGAACACAGAAAACGGTTATTAGAAAAGCACAAATGTATAAAATAGGAAAGCACCAACAAAAATATAAACGCAACATGTAAAATGTTGGTCCCATGTTTCATGAGCTGAAATAATCTCCGAAATTTTCCATACGCTCAAAAAGCTTATTTCTCTCAAATGCTGTGCACAAATTTGTTTACATCCCTGTTAGTGAGCATTTCTCCTTTGACAAGATAATCCATCCACCTGACAGGTGTGGCATAACAATAAACTGACATTAGTTGCACTCAAACGGTGCCCACATAAAGCTGTCCCAACAGCAGAGCTTTCTTTTCAGCACCATGGAGTGAATCCCTACCACTGCTACACCTGGCTAATCAGCAGAGCCTTGTCTGGCAGCGAAACAGTTCATTGAGACTCATTTACTGCCTTTAAAAAATAAAAACGCTGATATGGCTGACTTGCTTAAACAAATGTGGTTTCTACTGACAATTGAGATGTACAAACTATGGCATTGGGGACGACAAGCGGATAAGAGGCAATCCGTAATTTCGATTAAGACATTCATGAGCGCGCTAGGACGGACGTAGTCAATATAACTATTTGTTCAGCACTTTTGAAATGTAGCGACAGAATTCAGAACATGGGCCGTTCTTACAGTGTTCTCCCTGTACACCAAGTCAGAACCGTAGGATAAATAAAGGGGGCATATAAGCAGACAATGAAAGCTCGTACAATATTTGATGATTACGTTTCTCTAAAACAGCCAATAGGCTACATGTGCACCACCAAGTCAGAACAGTAGGTTAAGTTATGAGGGGGAAAGGGACCAAATTATTAGGGTTAGGCACAAGGGCTACTAACAGCTTACTACACAACATACATTTAGTATTACTTTCTAAACTACCGTATACAGTGAGGGAAAAAAGTATTTGATCCCCTGCTGATTTTGTACGTTTGCCCACTGACAAAGACATGATCAGTCTATAATTTTAATGGTAGGTTTATTTGAACAGTGAGAGACAGAATAACAACAAAAAAATCCAGAAAAACGCATGTCAAAAATGTTATAAATTGATTTGCATTTTAATGAGGGAAATAAGTATTTGACCCCTCTGCAAAACATGACTTAGTACTTGGTGGCAAAACCCTTGTTGGCAATCACAGAGGTCAGATCTTTCTTGTAGTTGGCCACCAGGTTTGCACACATCTCAGGAGGGATTTTGTCCCATTCCTCTTTGCAGATCTTCTCCAAGTCATTAAGGTTTTGAGCCTGACGTTTGGCAACTCGAACCTTCAGCTCCCTCCACAGATTTTCTATGGGATTAAGGTCTGGAG
The DNA here is from genome assembly GCF_020615455.1 of Coregonus clupeaformis. NCBI lineage: Eukaryota > Metazoa > Chordata > Actinopteri > Salmoniformes > Salmonidae > Coregonus > Coregonus clupeaformis. The sequence continues at coordinate 27,189,965 of NC_059202.1, forward strand.
ACTGGCTAGGCCGCTCCAGGACCTTAATGTGCTTCTTCTTGAGCCACTCCTTTGTTGCCTTGGCCGTGTGTTTTGGGTCATTGTCATGCTGGAATACCCATCCATGACCCATTTTCAATGCCCTGGCTGAGGGAAGGAGGTTCTCACCCAAGATTTGCGGTACATGGCGCCGTCCATCGTCCCCTTTGATGCAGTGAAGTTGTCCTGTCCCCTCAGCAGAAAATAACCCCCAAAGCATAATGTTTCCACCTCCATGTTTGACGGTGGGGATGGTGTTCTTGGGGTCATAGGTAGCATTCCTCCTCCTCCAAACACGGCGAGTTGAGTTAATGCCAAAGAGCTCGATTTTGGTCTCATCTGACCACAACACTTTCACCCAGTTCTCCTCTGAATCATTCAGATGTTAATTGGCAAACTTCAGACGGGCCTGTATATGTGCTTTCTTGAGCAGGGGGACCTTGCGGGCGCTGCAGCAGGGGCGGTGTGTTCATTAGGCGATATGGGCGACGCACTGCCAAACGGGGAAAAGGAAGGGGATTTTTTTCTAATCAATTATATCACGGCAACAGTAGTTATCAGTGTTCTAATCTAGACGTCTGATCTGCCACTAAATGTCCAATCAGGCTAAAGTCGTGCTTCAAATGGCCCCGCCCCTTTTGTTGAACATCCTCATAACTACTCCCATGACAACAGCTGAAGCTGAGAGATGTTTCTCAACTTTGACACGAGTTAAGACATTCCTGCGAAATTCAATGGGCCAGGAACGTCTGAATGCACTGGCCATGCTTTCCATGGAGAGGGAACTAGTCCTCAGCATGCCTGATTTCAATGAGAAAGTCATTGACCGCTTGCTGCATTGAAAGAGAGAAGAGAACAGTTTCAGTACAAGTAATGTAGCCTCTCTCTCTCTTTGTCCCTCCCTGTCTGTCTCTTTTAACACACACACGCCCAAATCAGTTCACAGTTGATGTTGTTTAAAATAGTTATTTTTTCATTTTTTTTTAAATAAAATAATCTGTTCATGTTCATTTTTACAAATCTATACAATTGGCCAGAATATGGTTGTTCATATTTACAAATCTATACAATTGGCCAGAATATGGTTGTTCATTTTTACAAAGCCATACAGATAGCTGTGTTTACCTTTTCTAGAAATTATTTTCAAATTCTGTTTTCAGGCAAAATGTCTATCACTGTTCATTTTCACAAATCTATACAAGAGGGCAGAATATGGAAGTCTATAAAAATGTCTTATTACCAATAACTTGCATCAATGTTTTCAGTAGCCTCTATCAAAAGCTCCTGCTTGCTTGTTGTGAATTATGCTCAGGTGCACATATTTCCAATTCAACCATGAGGCAAAATATGTGGTAAAAGCTCTTGTTGATCCTGCAATCTGAACAAATACCAAGATGCTGTATTTTCAGCTGATATTTCATTTGTTTATGGAAATGCATATTGTTTATGCAGTGTTGAGGAATGTGAAAGAACACCCTTGATTATTTTTACTGTGATAACTTATTTTGCTTTGTAAGCCAACACTTTTGAGATCAGTCAATAAATGCTTCTGGCATTGATTTATATGCTGCCCCTGTCTTCATGTTGTTGCTGGACATATCTTTTTAAATGTGTGTAGGTCACCTAAATCATCAGAAAAATTGCCCCCCTGAGAATTTTTCAGGAGCCGCCCTGCGCTGCAGGATTTCAGTCGCTTTACGGCGTAGTGTGTTACCAATTGTTTTCTTGGTGACTATGGTCCCAGCTGCCTTGAGATCATTGACAAGACCCTCCCGTGTAGTTCTGGGCTGATTCCTCACCGTTCTCATGATCATTGCAACTCCACGAGGTGAGATCTTGCATGGAGCCCCAGGCCGAGAGAGATTGACAGTTCTTTTTGTGTTTCTTCCATTTGCGAATAATCGCACCAACTGTTGTAACCTTCTCACCAAGCTGCTTGCAGCGATGGTCTTGTAGCCCATTTCAGCCTTGTGTAGGTCTACAATCTTGTCCCTGACATCCTTGGAGAGCTCTTTGGTCTTGGCCATGGTGGAGAGTTTGTAATCTGATTGATTAATTGCTTCTGTGGACAGGTGTCTTTTATACAGGTAACAAGCTGAGATTAGAGCACTCCCATTAAGAGTGTGCTCCTAATCTCAGCTCGATTGCCTGTATAAAAGACACCTGGGAGCCAGAAATCTTTCTGATTGAGAGGGGGTCAAATACTTATTTCCCTCATTAAAATGCAAATCAATTTATAACATTTTTGACATGCGTTTTTCTGGATTATTTTGTTGTTATTCTGTCTCTCACTGTTCAAATAAACCTACCATTAAAATTATAGACTGATCATTTCTTTGTCAAAGGGCAAACGTACAAAATCAGCAGGGGATCAAATACTTTTTTTCCCTCACTGTACATATCTCCCTGGCATATTACATAATTTATGCAGCAGCATACAATACATTTTTGGGCTCACCTTGTGCTGTGCTCAATTGAACAGGAATGTGGCGCGGCGGTCTTTCTTGTGGGCAAATTTTGTCATCAAATTCTGGCATTCTCTGGATTTATGGTGCTTTCAAGACAACTGGGAACACTTTTTTTTTAAACAAGGTCGAATCGTGACGTCAGTGATCTTCAGGTCAGAGCGCTAGAAAGAGGCCCGGATTCCCAACTTGGAATTCCGAGTTGGATGACCGTTCAAAACTTATTTTCCCTGTCCCCCCCAAGTTCCCAGTTGTCTTCAACTCTCTGAAGTCGGAGATGCTGGATGTATTCAACCTTTTGTAGCCCATGGTGTTGAATATTTATCATTTTAAGCTTGGAAAAGAGACCCTTAAACCCAGACTTAGACCACACACCCACTACACTGAATAGCAGGCTAGTGATTGCTTTGCAACGCTTGCAGTTAGCCACTGATTCTTTCCAAACCACTCACTGTTGAATTTGCGATTTCCAATTTGTTGTGTAAAGTTTGTCCAATGGCCAATGAGCACCAATATGTTTTATCTATCATTTCTCTTCATATGACAAGGATTGAAAAGGATTTGCCAGTAGATTGTCGACTTGATTCATGATGATGACTGCTTGTTTAGCTTGCTAGCTAAGATTGAAAGTATGATGTTGACATGATCAGTCCAATCAAAGCTACAGTACATATAACGTGATTTGACGTAATTTTATCTGTCCAATGACCTTGAGCCTTCTTGGGATGGGCACTTCTAATGTAACTCTATGGCAGCACCCAAGAGGCTTGAATTTTCAAGCTCCCACCATAGATTTTGCGGTGACGTAGTGTCCCCGTGAGTGACAGAACACTGAGCCAATCACGGTACCAACCCCTACGCGCCGTATTTTCCGCTGGCTGCCCCACCACCACAGAAAGCACTGAGCTCTGCCCCACCTGCCCTGAATGATGGGTCGCCACTGGGCCTGCATACTCACCAGACATGTCACCCATTTGGGATGCTCTGGATCGACAGCGTGTTCCAGTTCCCGCCAATGACCAGCAACTTCGCACAGCCATTGAAGAGGAGTGGGATAACATTGTGTCGCATGAGGCAAATGGTCACACCAGATACTGACTGGTTTTTCGGATCACGCCCTTACCTTTTTTTTAAGGTATCTGTGACCAACAGATGCATACAGTGCATTCGGAAAGTATTCACACCCCCTTCACACATTGTTACGTTACAGCCTTATTCTAAAACTGATTAAATTGTTTTTTCCCCCTCATTAATCTACATACAATACCCCCATAATGACAAAGCAAAAACTGGTTTTTATAAATTTTGCAAATGTATAAAGAAATAAAAACTGAAATATCACATTTACATAAGTATTCAGACCCTTCACTCAGTACTTTGTTGAAGCACCTTTGGCAGCGATTACAGCCTCGAGTCTTCTTGGGTACAAGCTTGGCATCCCTGTATTTGCGGAGTTTCTCCCATTCTTCTCTGCAGATCCTCTCAAGCTCTGGATGGGGAGCGTCGCTGCACAGCTATTTTCAGGTCTCTCCAGAGATCTTCGATCGGGTTCAAGTCTGGGCTCTGGCTGGACCACTCAAGGACATTCAGAGACTTGTCCCCAAAGCCACTCCTGCGTTGTCTTGGCTGTGTGCTTAGGGGTCGTTGTCCTGTTGGAAGGTGAACCTTCGCCCCAGTCTGAGGTCCTGAGTGCTCTGGAGCAGGTTTCATCAAGGACCTCTCTGTACTTTGCTCCGTTCAGCTTTCCCTCAATCCTGACTAGTCTCCCAGTCCCTGCCACTGAAAAACATCCCCACAGCATGATGCTGCCACCACCATGCTTCACCGTAAGGATGGTATTGGCCAGGTGATGAGCGGTGCCTGGTTTCCTCCAGACATGACGCTTGGCATTCATGCCAAAGAGTTCAATATTGGTTTCATCAGACCAGATAATCTTGTTTCTTATGGTCAGAGTCCTTTAGGTGCCTTTTGGCAAACTCCAAGCGGGCTGTCATGTGCCTTTTACTGAGGAGTGGCTTCCGTCTGGCTAACTCTACCATAAAGGCCTGATTAGTGGAGTGCTGCAGAGGTGGTTGTCCTTTTGGATGGTTCTCCCATCTCCACGGAGGAACTCTGGAGCTCTGTCAGAGTGACCACCGGGTTCTTGGTCACCTCCTTGACTAAGGCCCTTCTCCCCCGATTGCTCAGTTTGGCCAGGTGGCCAAGGGTCTTGGTGGTTCCAAACTTCTTCCATTTAAGAATGACGGAGGCCACTGTGTTCTTGGGGACCTTCAATGCTGCAGAATTGTTTTGGGTACCCTTCCCCAGATCTGTGCCTCTACACAATCCTGTGTATCGGAGCACGCTACGGACAATTCCTTCGACCTCATGGCTTGGTTTTTGCTCTGACCTGCACTGTCAACTGTGGGACCTTATATAGACAGGTGTGCCTTTCCAAATCATGTCCAATCAATTGAATTTACCACAGGTGGACTCCAATGAAGTTGTAGAAACATCTCAAGGATGATCAATGGAAACAGGATCCACCTTAGCTCAATTTCGAGTCTCATAGCAAAGGGTCTAAAACCTGTTTTCACTTTGTCATTATGGGGTATTGTGTGTAGATTGATTAGGATTTTTTTTAAATTATTGAATACATTTTAGAATAAGGCTGTAAATGTAACAAAATGTGGAAAAAAGTGAAGGGGTGTGAATACTTTCCAAAGGCACTGTATGTCTGTTCCCAGTCATTTAAAATTCATAGATTAGGGCCAAATGTATTTATTTCAATTTACTGATTTCCTTTTATATGAATTGTAACTCAGTAAAATCTTTTAAACTGTTGCATTTATATTTTTGTTCAGCTGGTTTGTCATCTTCAAACTGAGAAGTTGATATGCATCTTGTGGATTTCCTGAAAGTTCACAAAAAAACATTTGAAAGATAAGAAATATAGCTTGAGGTTAAATGTTTTCTTAGTAAAATAACTGCCTGCAATGTGTCCATCTCACCCGTCGTCAAATAGTCTGCTGCCCAACACAGTATCACTTGAAAACAAACATACAAAAAAATAGTGTGTATCCCATCTGATATAGTGTACAACTCAAGGTTATGGGCAGAACTAAAATGCATTGACTACCAGATTCTTTAACTACAGTACAGACTTGTCATATTGGTTTTGGATTTGGTCAATGTTCCATTCCCCCTAAAACAGCACAAGTTTCCCAGTCATAAATCCACCATACATCAAAATATTCCACTTTATTGAAATGCATGGTTCTATACTTCATGTATATTTACAAGGTCAGTCAACAATTGAATGTTTAAAAGATTGAAATTATAAAGCAGCAAAACAATATTACAACAATACAAGGAAAAGAAAACAGCATACAGTATTTCAAGAAATTGCAATGTTTTACAGAACACCAACTATAAATAACTAGAGCACACAACTAATATTTCACAACTTTCATGATTCAATATGTACTTTCTTTTGGTATTTGGTCAATTAGCAAGTTAAAACAAGAGAGCATGTTTTTACAAGTGAAATGGTTTATAGAAGGCCACTGGAGATGGATCTACGGATTCCGTAACTATGCAATGTGTTGGCTGAAGACAAGATATTTTAAAAGGCAAACCCTTCTTGTATGATAATTTTCTGTAACTGTACGATCCATACATGTCAGGGACTTGGCCGTGTACATGTACAAATGAGAATAAAATACTAAAAATACCAAGCCAATCTGTCACACATTCCGTGATGTCAGAGAGAGGAGCGATCAGGGGAGATTCAAATCTCATTGTGGTCGTCAAAAAGTAACACACCCCTACCCCCCAAACAGCATTTTCAAAGGCTGGGAAGGCACCAGTCAGTCTGAAGAAGTGGTAGTAGAATTCCTTATGGGCAGCAGTTTTGATATGGGCGTCCAAAATAAAAGGTGCTAAAATTTCAGCTGTACCATTCCAAGTCCATTGCGTTTTCACATTCCATGGTTATCATGTGGATTAAGGCTTTTTATGCTGAGATCTGGGGAAATACCAACTGGATTTCCGACTCGGCCCACGCAGTGTCATTTTCTCCACACAGTTCCGTAAAAGCTGAAGGCCCAATTCTAGAGGACTAACCAGTCTTTGTGATGCTCTTTTTATCTTTCTAGGTTGTTTTTGTGTGCAGGCGCCCTCTTCTGATTGTGAAACGCTGGTTCAGACGCCCTGTCCCACCAGGTGAATGTCCCACTGAGTGAGCTATGCCCCTGTTCAATATCATCAAAGCGGTTGAGGAAGACAAAAAAATGGTACAGGTTCAAGGAAAAAACAAAACATAATTAAAATGAATAAATATAAGCCATTGGAAATAGTGCCTTTGGATAGAACTTTCTCTCATAGCCATATACTCCTATGTTATACATATATAGTGGTAACTCTTAATATAAGCTTTTAAGTGCTGTCTGTTATAC